>NW_024342471.1:24628995-24629346 GCF_902729225.1 Pteropus medius
CACATAAAGTTTAAGTCCCTGGCTAATGGAAATTATGTTTCAAAGCAGACAGAGGTGTTCTTTGTGCTAAATACAGTGTTCATTGTCTCATTTGCAATGGAAAAGTCCCTTGTTTCAAAAAAAAAAAAAATTATTAAGAAGCCTTACAATACAAATCACATTTTCCAATTCAATAGCGTACGAGGTTGGCCAAGCACAGACAATGTGACCCCGCTTCGGGAGTGACATGTGCTTGGTGATGACGTGTGTTCGGAGGGGCCGGGTGTAAGCCAGCTGTGGTGCTGCTGAGACCCAGCGAACTCTCCAGGAACCGGGAACCCATTAAAGCGTGCGTGAGTGTGACTTCAGATG
>NW_024342471.1:24629357-24636079 GCF_902729225.1 Pteropus medius
TCAGATGTCCCCTCTCCCGGTTAACAAGGATGTAGTTTCTTGAAGGAAAAACAAAACAAAACGGGATCTTGTGTATATCCTTGGTTTTCCTGAATTGGCCCTTGTGCAAAAGCAAAGCCACGTGCCCCGGGTACAGACGGAAGCCGACAAGGACACACTTGACCCGGAAGAGGGTTTTAGGGGGCTGCCAGGCCGGAGGGCGGAGTTTAGGAGACTCTGTTTTTACGGGCCATGTGAGTTCTAATGGGACCTGGAGACCAGGCGAATCCGTACGTCCTGTCCCTATCCCCGTGGCCCCCACCTGAACATCGGCCTCCCTGACGGCAGGCCCCAGGCTAGTGCTGTTTGTGGAACGTGTCCCCTCCGCCTTTGGGCCAGAGCCCCTTGTCCTCGGAGGCTGCGCTCCTGCCGTCACCTCCAGGTGGGTGTCCACTGCATCCACCGGCCTCTGCCCTTGCCCGCGGGCACCTCTCTCCCTTTCCCGGGGTCTCCTCTCCGACACGGGGCCATCTGGGCGGTGGGTCCCCTGCCCGGGCTTCAGATGCCCTCACTCCTCACCGCCTCTGCTTGCTCTACGAGTTAGGTCATGACTCCGCTTCTCGGCGCGTCCACCACCTGCGTAGGATCGTGTGGCTGCCACTGCGCTGCTCACACGTCCATCTGCGGCCACCTCCGAGTTCCATGGAGGAGGAGACGTGGCCTCTGCGGCTGATGACAGAGCTCAGCGCGTGTCTGCCCTCAGGTACCCTAAGGCCGCCCAGTCCCTTCACGTGGGCTGCAGCTAGTCCCTGGGGCCAGCTGCAAAGTTGGACAGAGGTGACCCTCTGGGTAGGCACAGCCGCCACCAGGGCCCTTGGCTGGGCTTCGGGCACAGAGGGCATTTCAGTCTTGTAGAGCAAATGGCCTGCCCAGCGGTACATAGTGGCACGGCCACACACTCTGCACCCCGTCCCCAGGGCCTGTCATCCCTGATATCGGGTATCTGGGAGTCATCTCTTTATCCCGTTGCGGGCTGAATTATGTCTCCCATAAAGAGACATTCAAGTCCTAACCCCCGTGACCTGTGAAGGCAGTCCTAGAGGCAGGGCGAGCTGGCCTGCTCACCTCTCGGACCCGTCCCATCGCTCCGTCCTGCGCCCGCAGTTCCGATGGCACTTCAGTTTCTTAAATGGGCCCAAGTGACTTTTGTCTTAGGGCCTTTGCACCTGCTTGGCCCACTCGAATTCCTGTCTTCCTGGATCTTCACGTGGCCGGCTCCTTTTCATCGCTCAGGACCGAGTGTCCGCGTCACCTCCTCCGAGAGGCCTCGCCGGTTGCCTCGCTGGGCCACCTCACTGGGCCACCTCGCCGGGCCACCTCGCCGGGCCACCTCGCCGGGCAGCCCCATCTCCTGAGTGGCTATTACACCACTTCCTCTCTTCATTTCTTATTTACTTATTCGTTTTTATTATTTATTGTCCGTGCTCCCCCGGCCCTCCACCCAACCAGAATGCAAGCGCCACCGGGGCCACGCCATGCCGTGTCCCCCAGGGTGTAGAGCAGTGCCTGGCACGTCGTCGGCGCCCGCTGAATGCCCACTGAAGAACCGGATATTTGAACAAAGAAACGTTCCCGCCACTGAGTTGAAGTTATATGAAGTTATCTGAAAACATAGCAAGTCCATGCTCCTTCATTTAGGCTTCTCCCAAACTAGAATTTGGAGTAGAGAGAGAAAGAAGTTTGTCTTTGTACTTAGGCAGGATTAAAAAAAAAAGAAATTTCTGACAGACTCATCTATGTAAAAGAGACTGTGTTTTACCCCCTTGATGGTGGACCCCAGCAGCTCTGGCCCCAAACCTTCTGAGAAGCTCTCTGGCAACGAATATGCAAATTTCAAGAGATTCCAGAGACCCAGGGTCCCGTCCTCTCTTCCCCGGCGCCCCCTCCCCGTTTCCCGCCAACCCTGGGCCCTGGATGGGAACAGACTTAGCTCTTTGCATGTGACCTGGAGCTGTGACTTTTCAGGAAGTGAGGCTGCCCCTCGACCACCACTAGTGGCGGAAGGGTGTGTGTGTCTCCGAATTGCCCCACGCAGGCACTTACTACAGCTCTGAGAGCCTGGGGTGGGGGGTCACTACGGAAAAGCAGCTCGTCGCTCAGTCGCGAGGTTGTTATCTTCTCTGAGATTTCAGTGGTCACCCTTAACTGACCCTCTGCAGGAGGCCGACGGAAATGCAAAAGGACCGTAAGACCAAGGAACTGAAAACAGGTCCCAGCCCCGACCGTTATGGGCTCTCACCGCCCAGGCGCACTCACCGCCCGGCTGGTCGGCTGCTGTGTCATGGGGCTGCTGCTGAGGACACTGTAGCCCGTCAGAATACGGTTAAATTAAAGCTCACGGGCCAAACAGTAGACTTAAGTTTCAAACTATCTAGAAACCACACCCCACCACCAAAAACACATGTTAAAACAACTCTAATTGTATATTTCAAAGAACAAGTAATTTTGTTTTGCTGTGGTCACTGGTAATTCCAAGCTCAATACATTCATGTCTTGCTCTATGTTTTTACACACATTTTTGGGAAAGAGCGGGGTTGGGTGTGAGCGCTTGCTTTTCTTCCTCTTTTCTGTATAATTTAATATGGAGGCTTGCGGAGGGCAGCTCAGGTTTCGTAATGCGCATTGAACTATGGGGTTAGCTAACAACGGGGCCCGAAGCACGGACATTATTTAGCTAACTGCTCGGAGAGCATGGTCTCGAAATGGACATTGGACGCGTATTGCTTAGGTGCTTTGGTTGCAAGCAACAGAAGCCAGGTCTGACTCACGTAAGCTAAAAAGGGGTTCCTCGGAAGGGCGTGGGTGCTCACTGAACCCGAGGGTGCTCTGGCGATCCAGTTGGTGGGAACTAGTCTCCAGGTCGCCCCTGTGGGCATGATGCATTTTAGCTTCTGGTTATTGCACATAAGACTTTGGGTCCTGGGGTGAACATCCTATTTGCTCAGCCTGAGACTCATGCCCCAGGTTGAGGCAGGGAGGCAACCGGATTGGCAAGTCCTCCAGGATTCGAGTTAATGAGAGCACACGGGACCGGGGGACAGGCAATCCTCAGGGTACAGCCCCACTGTCATGGGAGCTCCGCAGTGGATCTCCCTGGCATCGGTGAAGGACCCCGCCTTCTCTGGTCCCTCTCTGTGGTGGGCAGTGGGTCGCCTGATGCTTGAGCTGACCATGCAGAGACACTATTAGCATCTCAGAGCGAGTGTTCTGGGCTTACTGGGTTCAGAATCTCACATTCTCTGGATGAGTCCTGAGCAACCGAGAGCCCACCAGGCTGTGCTCTTGCCAGGCCTCTCGTTCAGAAGCATCCTGGCCCAGTGGCCTCCATTTTCTCATGTGTCAAACGGCGATAACAGCAGTAGCCAAATCGCAAGGCAGGTGCGAAGACGTAATATAATGCTCTAACGGTGCTTAACAAGAACAGGTGCTCACTGGACATTAGCTGTTGCTGACACGGATCCATCCATAGCTGCGGTCGGGCTCAGCCACCCTGTTAAGATCCCAGTTCCCCGTTCTGAAGCCACGTCCACTTGATTGGAGATGGGGAACCAGTGGCATCTCACTCTCCTTCAGCAGGGAGGGCACAGAATGCTGTCTAAATGTCTGGATGGTTGGGGCCCTGCTGTTCCCCAGGAACAGCCAGGAACAGTAGCCTGCCACGGGGCATTGCTACTGGTGCCCTTTGGGGGTGATCCCACTTCTGACACCAGGACCCAACCCACGATCACTTCTCTCACCAGCCTTTCCTGCTGGGGATTGCAAGTCTGGAAGGTTGCCAACCCAGCCCCTTCCCTTGAGAGCCCCAGCCCCAGATGGAACTGATCCTATAGGAAACACAGAAAAAACATATAAAGAGAGAAATCACCCACCTAGAATCCCAGCTCCCAGAGATAACCACTCATTTTTTGTTTTATTCTAGTTTTTTTTTTAAAATAAGGATGCCCCCCCAACGATAACATAACTGAATTCAAATGTACATATACTGTGTTTCTGTTCTATCATCATGTCAAAAATATCTTCCCATATCATTCGTTTTTTTTATATGTAATTTTTTGTGGGTGCTTAAGTCCCTCAAAATTTATGTAAGTCATTGCCTAATGTCGAGTATTTAGGTTTTGATATCCTGGCCTCCCTTCCTCCCTGGACCCCTGGGTTTGGCCTGGCCCTGTCCCATCAACTCTCAACTGTAGGCTGATCACATAACTTCTTGAATTTGCACTTACCAGATACACCTGGTGCCATCCTACCCACCAGACTGGGCCCTTCAGATATAGCTCTAGATGTCATGGGTTGTGTCCCCTCAGAAGATATGTTCAAGTCCTAACTCTGAACGTTACCTTATTTAGAAATTTAGAAAGGGTCGTTATGAATGTAAGTAGTCAAGATGAGGCCAGACTGGAGTAGCGAGGACCCTAATCCAATATGACTGGCACAGGAAGAAGATGGCCATGTGACGATGGAGGCAGAGGTTGCAGTGATGCACTTAAAGGCAATATAATATTAAATGCCAAGTAAAATTTAAAAAAATAAACATAAAGTCACAGAAGCTGCACAAGGCACGGAAGGCTTCTCCCCTACAGGTCTCATCGGGAGTGTGTCTTCGCTGACACCCGAGTTTCATGTTTCTAGAACCGTGAGACGGTTAATTTCTGTTATTTTAAGACACTCGGTTTGTGGCACTTTGTACAGCAGTCCTAGGAAACAAACACAGACTTCCCAAAGCACGTGGCACCGTCCCACCCAGCAGAGCGAGCCCTGAGGGTCCATTCCCAGGCAGAGGCAAGCCAACCCCCCTCACGTCTTTGCGAGCAGAAACTTGGGCCCCGACTCCCCTCCCTTACCCCAAACCCCCATTCCCCACTGACCCTGTCTGGCCACCATTTCTGACCCTTCCTCTCCAGCCACGCTCCTGCTGTCCCAGAATGCCTTGCAGCCACCCCTACGAAGCAGCGTAGCTTGGTGCCAAGATCGAAACCCACAGGGCAGTGTCCGGACCCCTCACTAACGGTGTGAGCGACATCTCCTAAGCGCCTGCTCTGTGCCTGGCACTGCACTGAGCCTTCACGCGGACGGTCTCGCGTACTCCTCACAGCGACCCTGTGGGGTGGACGTTACGTGGTGAAGGAGGAGACTGAGGCACAGAGGGGTTAAGCAGTTCGCAAGTCAGGGGAGCAGCCGGAATGCGAACACGGGAAACTGAATTCCAGGGTGCCACCCACGCCGCAGTCTGTGGAGGAGCAATTAAGACCCTTCCCTCTCAGATTCACATTCACCTGGGGGTTTAAACACTGTCCCTGTAGCTGCCCGCGGCCTCTGCCCGAAGTCACGTTATGCAAACTCAGCCCACACGCCTCAGTGTCCAGACTGGGGCCCGGACTTTGCTCTAATCCTTGGCTCTTTCAAACAGGCGACAGGACAGCGAGGCCCTTGCCTGAACTGTGAGCTGAACTTCCGCCGGAAGGGGCAGTCGAGGCACGAAGCTCAGAGGCCCAGAAGTCTCGGCCGCTGGGCTCGCCAGCCAGGTGAGCCAGAGTGCACGGCCTCACTTCTGTCCCCTGTAAAATGTGCCCATGCAGGGGGCAGTCGCGAGAATCAAAGGCGGCAACGTGTCCAACGCGCTTAGCACATGCTGGAGCTGCGTCTCTGTCTCCGAGGAAAGTCGGTGTCTGCGTCACCTCGCCCCCCGCCACACCTGGTCAGTTACGGTACGAAGACCTGGCCGTCTGTTCTCCCCCCGGGGGAAAACGCACGTCGAGCCCATAGCCTGTGTTTCAGTGGAGTAAATCTGAAGGAGATGAGAGCGGCCAACTGTCCTTCAGGAAGCTCGGGAGAGCAGACGGCAAGCTAGAGAAAACGGCCACGCGGACAGCAAATGGCTACTTTTCCATATGTAAAGAGCACTAATGCATCAATAAGGAGAACAGAGCTTTGAAAAAGTCCAGTATAAATACAGGCAAAGGGTATGACCAGACAGTTCACAGGAAAACCCATAAAGCGTGTCCTAGAAATACAAAGACACGTCCCTCCTTGCTCGTCATTGAAGGGATGCAAGTCTGAACGACCAAGCGCCACCGCCGGCGAGGCTTTTAAAGAACGGCAATGACGAGGGTTGATGGGGGTGCAGGGAGCCGGTGCCCTCCTCAGCCATCGTGGGGAGTGCCGACTGGTGCACCCCCTTTGGCAGGAAGACTAGTGAACGAATTTGACACACGCATTTTTCTGTAGTAATTCCACTATTAGGAATTTACACCCAGATTTGCAGGTGAAGGGGAGCCTGGGGGCAGGGAACGGTGTTCCAGGCAGAGGGATCGGCGTGGGCGTGTGTGGAGGCCATCATGGAAAGTGGTGTGACCTGACAGGCTTCTGTGTCACCGCGTCATGGGGGTGGTGGCCGGTGGTCACCATCTTCTCTGAGGAGGAGGACAGCATGTCTGTGAGGGGTGTCGGGGCGAGGGGCACCGGAGGTGCTGGGAGAAGAGGAAGAGCTGGCGGAGAGCTGGCGAGTGAGCGGGACAGAGCGTCTGGCTGGGGCGGAGCCCCGTAGCTTGTGAGTGGCTCCGGATGGTGGCCTTTCTTACATTCTGCATCTTGACAGGTGCATTTTACATCTCGGAAATGCCCCGGAAGTGGTCGACATCTCGATTAGACACTGGTGTTGATGGTGGGGGGACGAGGTGGGGGAG
>NW_024342471.1:24636126-24644852 GCF_902729225.1 Pteropus medius
GCTGCGCTGAGCCCGGGCCCGCTGGACACCGGGTGCGCGTCGTCGGCGTTATTACCAGGCGCTTAATTTGGGGATGGGATTCTGGGAGACTAAAGTGGCCGTTGAAAAAATGTGTCTTGGCACTAGGCGGGGGAGGTCTTAAGTGTCAGAGACTTCCAGGGCTGGAAGCAGATGCAAGCAACTCCATAGCCAGTGTGACCCACACCATGCAGTTGGTTCTCGGATCCTCCACTGATGGGGAGCTCACTCCTTCCTCTCCTGCTGAACACCCTCCTGTAGACCCTGCATGGCCCTCGACATCCAGTCCAACCCCTTCCCGAGGCCCCCGCGGCCCTCCAGGATCGCACCCCTGCCACCTCTGACCTCGTCCGCCTTGCATCCCGACCTCTGTGCCTGCCAGGCCCAGGACGCTCCTCGTCATCCTCGTCCTTCCTCCTTTCTCAGCTTCCGTGTCACCGTGGGGGTGGGGGGTCTCCCCTAACCCCCCGACCCGGGCTAGATGTGTGTGGACCTACCGCGTATGGCACCACCGAGCTGCTAATGAATTGCTCATTTAAGATCTAATTGTCCCATTTGACTCTGGCTGCCACGAGGGCAGGGGGCTGGCTCATTTGCTCCTCTGCCTTCGGTGCCGGACACCAGCGGGTGCGCACACGCAGCGAGGCGCCCGGCACATGTCCGGCGAGTTGAAGCTCCCCGGGCACCTCTCCGCCACACCGTCTTCCTTTGGACAATCTCCCCAGCCGTGAGTGCGGTCATCGCTCCCATTTCACAGGTCCGGAAACCGATGGTGACAGCACCCAAGGCTGGGGCCAGGGGAGGGGGCAGGAGGCAGGGTGCGAGACGTAACCCGGCTCGCTGCATAGGGACGGTTACTAATTTTGTCCCGGTTGTCAGTATCGGTACGATAGTCACGGTGTCCTTGAGGACACACCAAACAGCAGCGTGGGAAGGAAATACAGCACCCGTCCAAAGGGGACCCACGTCAAGCGGCCTGCCCGCACGCGAGCTGGGGTGGGGGCTGGCTGAGGGCGGCGCCCGCCTTTCTTCTCCAGGTCTGGAGAGTTTAGTGCAGAGTCCGAGTGTTTGCCGACAGCATGGCGGGGTCACCACATTCGTGATGTCGAGACTGAACACACAGCACCCCGTGTAACCCTCGAGCACCCCTTGAAGCCAGAGCTACCACCACGCCCAGCTCCACTGATGGGGACACAGGCCGAACGGGTCCATGCGACAGAACAGGAAGGTGACAAGGCTAGGGCGGGACCCAGGTCTGCCCAGTTCCTAAGACGCTGTCCTCCGGGAAACATGGGTTCGATTTAGCCCAGCCCACCCGACGTCCCGCACACGGGTGGGGGCGCCGCCTCCCAGTTGTCTTGGCACCCGCTGGACCGCCGGATGCCCCGCCAGCCGGGCAGTGTGCCGGCCCCCCCACTCCCCCCCGCGCACCTCGCTTCCCGGGTCTCAGACAGCCTCCTGCGTGGAGGTCTTTTGGAAACTCTCTGAATATCCGAGGGGACGGGAAGCTGGCTTTGCGCAAAAGACCCCGCAAATTATTCTGGCTTAAGGAGAAACCACACCAACCCCCTGGCCGCAACTCGCGACCACCCCCTGCGCTGACCTCAGAATAGAGTTCCTTCCCTAGAGTCCCCTAGCTCAGCTCAGCTGCCCTCAAGTTCACATTGATTTCGGTGGCCGCCCTTGCCTTGTGTTAGGCTATCGACCTTCGTTTTGCAGGCTGACTTTGGTGGCGAAGCGCTGTATCTTGGAAGTTTTATCAGGGGCTCATTCTGGCTTAAAAGCTTTCATTAACATACTTAGCTTGCGATATACCACACAAATATTTCTTCATGAGCAACTTCGTACCGAGTCGCCATCCAGATGGTTTTGGAATCAAGGAAGCTGCTCTGTTTGCCTTGAGCTGGTTCTCCTGAATTTGGAGATTACAGCCTGGGTCAGGAGATAAGTCGTACAGCTGGCCATGACGACCATCTGTGATGGAGCGCCTTGTGAAGCAGCAGGAGACGGTTTCTGCTGATAATTTCCTTTGTTTTAAATAACTAATATAATTACCGATCTCTACTCACATTTGATTTTCAGATGGGTGTACTTAATTTTCTTCCCAGTTTATATTCTTGGTTTCGAAGTGGAGCCCCATGTGGACAGCTAATTTATTATGGAGTAGCCCTGTGATTTTGTCCCAGTGAATCTGTCTCTAAATGATAAGTTGCTATCGCAAAGTATACGGTTAGAGATAAAAGCAGGCCTGAAATTAGACCCCCAAAAATGAAGGAAGAAAAGAAGCTGTGGTTTCTCTTTTTCCCCCTCAAGCATAAATTGTTGAGTAAGGAGATTTTTAAAAGCCAGAAATTGCTGGGGAGCGAACCAGAGCCGGGATGGAGAACAGGCCCAAGACACATCTGGCAATCCCAGGGTTCTGGGGACAGTCTGCTGCCGTGGGTGACTGACCGCACTCACCCACAGCCTAGCCCTCGTCATCCTCCCAGAGAACATTCTCGTACCCACAGGGGAGGGGGAACAAATGGGAAAAATCAACGTCCAAATTAGGAACTACCTAAGCGGCGTTGTTTTTCTTAGGCCCCCACCGTGCCTTTGATTTCCTGATTGCTCAAAGCAAGAAAAACAAAATCCATCCAGCCGAGTGATTTTGACAGATTCATTGGAAAAGCTACCGCTTGGAGTTTGATGCATCCATACCAGGGGCTCTCGGCCAGGGGCAATTTTGCCCCCCTCCCCAGGGCGCATTCGGCGGTGTCTGGAGACCTTTTCGGTTGTCATAACCGGGGAGGTGTTGACAGTGACATGTAGCAGGTCGAGGGCAGGGATGCTGCGAAACACCCTACCATCATGGAGAATGACCCGGACAGCAAAGCCAGCGGTGCTGAGGCTGAGACACCCTGACGCGTGTGGGTGCGCGCGCTCGGTGTGGATTCATTCGGTGGGGCCGCGGCTGTGCCCTCCTCACGATGTTTCTGGACCCTGGAGACGTGGAGCTCAGGCACGCCTCAGCTCAGGTGCCTAAACCGTGTCGGTACCTGAAGGTGAACTGGGTCTGCTCTCTTTCACTAAAAACCAAAGGATCTTGTTGCCTGGTGATGCAGCCAGTGGTGAAAGGGACTTTTGAAAAAAAAAACATTCAGTGGAAAATGGCACCTGGCTTAGAACAGGGACTGCGAAGGCGGGGGAGTGAGCTCGTCCTTCTTTCTAGCGTCTGTGTCTGAATCCAGGGCCAGCGGTGGCCTCCTCCACGCGCCCGGGTCCCACGAGGCTCCCTGGCTTCTCTCCTTTGAGATCTGTCTAACTTGCCGTGGCAAAGGATCGCCAAGGAGCAGAGCAGCAGGGCGCCCCGAGAGCAAGCCGCGGTGCTAAACTTCCAGTGACTTTACTGGCAGGACGAGAAGCCCAGGGCCTGCCAAGGGCAACAGCCCTGTTGCTGTGACGAAGACTGCAGGTTTCTGGGGTGATCTGTCCTGCTGCTCTGGACTGTCCCATTCCCAGGGGATGGAAGAGCTTCGGGAGGAGGTGGAGCAGAGCACAAAGAGGGGTCCTCCCACCCCCTCCCACCTCAACACCCAAAGAGAGAGTATAGATTCTCCTCTCGGCCACCCCCTTGCCGCCCCCTTCCACGCCTGCATCCCTCACCCTCCCTGACCAACGGACAGGGCCGTCTCGGCCCACGTGTGCATCGACAGACTCTTCCAGCGTGGATGGCCACGCGACCTCTCACCGCCAGCCCTGTGGCCACCGTGCCCTCTGGATGGGTGTGTCTGCTAACCCCGCCCCTGGCCCTCCTTCGGGCCCTGTCGTCTCAACCCCAAACATGGTGCTTGCAAAGTTGGGGTTTAGAGCAAGACCACAATCGATCGATCGGTGGCAGCTCGGTGGCAGCCCTGACTTTGCTCTTTGCCTGTAAACGGGGCAGAGAGCTCCTGGCGGGACCTGCCAGGACGCCTTGCTGCTGACCTGGCGGCCTGGGACTTGGCTGCCGCTGGCCAAACACCGGGCAGCCTGCTAAGTGCATCCCCTGCGCGCCTTCTCGTAGTCCTCACAATACTTCTCGACAGAGGTGGGGTTTGGGGAGCCCATCTGACAGATGCCAAAGTTGAGGCTGGGAGCTGACGGCCATGCCTGCCAAGGCCACATGGTTGATATGACGCTGACCTGGGCTTCCGAGCCAGGTGGTCTGACTCCAGAGCAGGAATTCTTAATCCTTAGCACGAAGGAACGCAAGGGTGCTTGGTGGGGAGCCTGGGGCTGGGCGCATTTTCACGACTGTGGTTGTTAGTGACATTTTGGTCACACCATGGTCAAGTGGCATTTGTAGAGTTTTGTGCATCCCCATCCCCTAAGAAGAACCAGTTGTTAGTCCTGGAGAAGGCAGTCTCCTCTATCAGGGGGTCCTGGGGTCCCTTGGCCACCACCCTGCCCCCCAACTCCCCCTAACCCTCATCCCCCACTCTTCCGTCAGGCTTGCTGGGTGCCAGCCTGGGCCCAGGGTCGCTGCACCCTCTCCTAACTTCTCCCCATCTCTGCTGCAAGACGCGAGCCCTGAGCACCCACAGGTCCAGGATTCAGGGGGCTAGAACAGACTCTGCAGCCCCGGTCTGAGCGACCTGCCACGTGTACCTTGCCATGGGGTTCTCAGTGGGCCTGGGGCCTTCCTGATCTCCTTGGAGGTCCCAGCCTCCCTGGAGCTCCGCCCAAGGGGCCACTCCCAGTGTTTGGAGGTCAGGCCCCTCGGGGCTTGCAGTGCGGAGGGGCGCGCCCTGGGCGCGGTGACGCGGCCTCCAGCAGCGCCCAGGAGGAGGCTGGAGGTGCGGCAGGTGCCCGCCAAGCGAGGCTGGAGAAGAGCGCGCAGGACACAGCATCACAGACCCGGCGCACAGGCCCTTGCAGAAGTCCCCAGGGACCCGCAGGGGACCGATGGTGAGCTCCCTCCTTTCTGACCTCAGGCAGCGAGGCGGTGGGCGAACGGTGGCACTTACCTCCCAAAAGGACCAGCACGCAAGCGTAGGGGAGCATGGCTGCGGGCATCCCGTCGGGGCTGGCGGGACGGCCACCGAGGCGCCTCCACGGCGCGCGGAGGGCAGGCACGGGCGCCAGGCTCTCGGGCGGCAGCGGACGCCGGCGGCTCCCCTGGGGTCCTGCGAAGAAGTTGCGAGGGTGCTGCGCCCCCCTGGTGCTCACACGCGCTCACCCTCCCCGCTGTTGATAGTTGTGAGTCGAGCTGCGCACTCATAGGTCCAACTTGCCAGAAGAGGTGGAGACAGTCACCGCGTTGCGCGCTCACCAGCGCAGCGCGCCCAGCCCTCTGGCGCAGCTCCTCCTGCCATTCAGACCCCCCGGCCGACCCCGCCTCTACCCCCTGCCCCTCGCCTCCCCCGACGTCTCCGCGGTGAGCGAGGAGGCCCCCCCTCAGCTCTTGCCTCGGCCCAGGCAGAGCGCTGCGCGCCTCCAGCCAAAGCGCGCCCCTAGCCAGGCTGGTCCCTGGGAGGGCAGGAGGGGGCAAGCTCCTCTCTGCCCCGCTGGGTCCCCGGACTCCTGAACTTTCTATTCAGGCCTTCCCACAGAATGGCAGAAATTGCAGATACTCTTGGGAAAGTCAGTCAACTTGGAGCCCAGGGAGCGCAGTGAAAGTGGCCGAACCGGGGCTCCCGGCAGCCAGCCGCGCTCTCTGTAATTAGCTGCTCTGGGCTCCAAACACCATCCAACAGTGTGGAGCCGGCCAGGGCGGGTCCCTCACCCTCCCGCCGCAACTCCTCCTCCCGCCACCCCCCCAATTCCCAACTGAGTGAGTCAGTTTAAGGTGGCAGCTCAGAGGCAGGGCATCTGGGAGGGGAACGAGGACACACAAGATGTAACCCAACGAGTCACTTTCAGCCCCCCCAGGCCCTGGACCTCCCCAGGGAGCTCCTCCAGTGGCAGGTAAGGTGTGAAGAAAGGTGGTGTGTGTGCCCTGGAAGGGGGATGTCCATGAGTCTTTGGATTTATGAATGAAGGAGGGAGGGAGAATCACTTGGATTGTTCCCACCTGCCGGATCAGGCCCCTGACTGAAGTAACGCGGGGGGCAGGGCTGGAGATGTGGGGATCCAGTCTGTTTTCATGGCGCTGCCATTAACCCAGAGAGAGGGGAGGGAGGGGAGTGGGGAGGAGGGGAGGAGGGAAAGAAAGAAAAAAAGGAAAGAAAAGTTAAGGGGGGAGGGGGAGAGAAGGAGCCGGGAAAGGGAAGAGGGAGGGGGACGGAGAGAGTGGGAGAGATGGAGATTGTCCCCTTGGGGAGGGCTTGGGGACTTGGGGGCAGGTCCGTGCCCACGGTGCCTATCCACGCCATCGGCCTGTCCTCTGAAGGGGTCATGGACCCATCCGTCCATGTCTGTGGGCTGTTCACCTATGGGGGTCAGAAGACAGCACCCCACCTTTGATTCTTTACCAGAAGTGACCTTCAACTAACTCGACCCCAAGGACCCCTGACCTGGCTCCCCCCCTCCCCCCCGGGGCTGTTCTTAGTGCCCCTCTTTCCAGAGGAGACACAGAATGGCAGAAATTGCAGGATGAGGCCACAGCGTGATGTCACGCAAATGGGAATGTGAGAGACACGATCAATTCCCTTCCTGAAAATGACATTTGCTCTGGTCTCTGTGGGTTGCTGAGAACAGCATGAGATACAAGGTGGCTTTGCTGCATCTGAGGTCCTGCCAGCCCCCCTGGCAGACGGTGGCCCTGCGCCACGTGTCAAGGGGAACATTTAATGGGCGGGAGGAGAGGTGGGTGGGGGCGATTCCTTATAATCGCATGATTGTGATTATTCGTGGCAATTACATGTCTTTAAATTTGCAAAATTTACGGTTACGGATAGTTTTAAAAACTGCATACTGTCCTGTCTGGGATGGAGGCCACACTGTCGGGGCTTCAGGATGTGGGCATTTTGAAGTCCCATGCCGCTGGCGGGGGCGCGAGTATTAATGGCTTGGTGTGGGGTGGGCGCTGCATTGATGTCCTGGGGGGTGGGGAGGGGGTCGTAATTCGAGACTTTCAGAACTTACTGTCCCACTATCAGAAGCGCAATGTCTCCACTAAGTGTGCTGCCCATGGATTCATTGCTATGTCGACTTACTTATATAAGAGGAATTGACGATAATTATTGAGGACCTGGTGTGGGCCAGATGATTTACATGCACAAAGTTTGTATCCGAACAAACTGCTGAGAAACAGGAAGGATCGTTAGCCCCATTCTACCGAACTGGGAAACTGAGCTCAGAGAGGTTGGGCTGCTGGCCCATAACCACACACCTGGAAGGTGGCAGAACTCCTGAGTCCCCGCCGGTGACCCCAGTGCTCTGTGTCTCCGTGGGGTGCCGAGTCTCACCATGCTGTCGGCTCCATTCCGAATCTGAAGATCCTAACGGAAAAGTCCGTTCTACGATGCGCCTTTCTTCGGAGAGGCTCTGCGCTGGCTGGAGTGCACTCTGGAGCCTGCGGTGGGGACAGAGTTCCAGGTGGGGGGCGGGGGGGCGCCCTCCTCACACTGGTGGTTCAGAGAGGAGGAGGAGGAGGCCACCTGCTGCAGCTCCTCTTTACAGGTGAGGGGACAGAAGTGCACGGTGCATAACCTACCTGTTCCGAGGCGATGCAGATTTTACTCCAAAAGAATAAAAGAGCGAAGAAAATGAACAAATCCTGTGTGAACAACACTGTCCTGGAGTCGTGGGGGGAGCAAACCAAAGAGAAAAAAGGAACCGAAGCTAAAACTTACTTATGGCATCAAATATGTATTTATTTTTAACCAAAAAAAGAAAAAAAGTTAAGTTATATTGTCCAGACCTTGCATTTCGCTACAGGTAGGTAGGGTGGTCGGCGCTCAGTGCCCGACCCCTTTCTTACACACGGAAGGGTCGCTCGGGAACAGCTGAAGTGGCGGTGACCGTGAGGTTGGGGGAGGCTGGCCGTGACTCACGTTCACGGGCATGATTGCGTCTCGGCCTCCAGAGCTGGGCTTTTCTGGGCCGTTAACCTCAGGGGCCCTCCCCAGGTGGTCTGAGCTGTGTGTGTGAGGGGACACAGAGTGCGCTTTTCTGGGGCCACGCACAGCTGGTGCGAGGGCGGTGGCCAGGAGCCAGCTGTCCGTGCTGGGAGAGGGGAGGCCAGCTTTCCACAGTCTGCGTTCGCCCCCAGCCCACCGCTCCCCTACGATCCAAGTCCACAGGTGGGCATCACAGAGCAGAGCCCCTTCCTCCCCTCCCCACCGAACACCCGCCTCTCCTTGTCCCTGTCCAAAACACCACAGGGAGATAAGATCAACCCACGAAATCTTGCCATAAAACGGTCTGTTTCCTCTGCTAGTTATCAGGGGTGTCTGATCAAAGGAACGGTGCCCAGGGCTGGTTATCGAATAACCAAGTAAACATCCAGCTGGCTTCTCCGGCTGGGGTGCTGAGCGGGGCTGCTCTGGATGAAGTTAGAGACGGGCCGGAGTGGGGCGGACGCCGCTTTGTGATGGTTCCTGACCAGAGAGCGTCACACTGGGCAGGCAGGCCTGGAGTCGACCAGATCCTGCCACCCCGTGTGACAGATGGAGAAACCGAGGCAGGGAAACCGTGTGCCTGGCTTCCGGGAGAGCACGTGGTCATCGGGCCCCTCGCACGCATTCGTCCCCTCCGATGGCTGCCACGGTGTCAGACCTCCTCTCCGCTGCCGCACTGCACCC
>NW_024342471.1:24646689-24656851 GCF_902729225.1 Pteropus medius
GGGTGGATGGATGGATGATAGGTGGATGGATGGATGGTGGATGGATGGATGACTGGACGGATGGGAGGATGAGTGGGTGGACTGACTAGCATTGTCATTGTCATTGTCATTGTCATGACTGCTGTTCTGGGTGGTACCCAAGCTAAATAATTTGTCGATTTTATCCTGACATTGATTAATTTATTAGTAGTGATTCATTAATGTATTAACTCACCCTTGGATTGCCAGTCCCCAGCCGTGGCGATATATCATCGTCCCTGCACTCAAGGACACTCCACGAAGTTGGGGCCGTGTTCCCATGTGAGAAGCCACAGAGCCCAACGTGGCAGTTGGGTGCTTAACTCTCCACTGAGTGAAGGACAAACCCTGGTTCTTATGTCACCAGGCTCGCTTGCCTGGGAAGTTTGGGGCTGGTCTTCTTTTGAAATCTGTGGGTCCCCAGCCCAGCCCAGCCTCTCTAACTGATGCCAGGGCCCTCGTGGCTGGTTGTGAGGTGACTGGATGAGCCACTCAGTCTTGGCATCGGTAGCTTCATCCACATAACACTCAGACAGTCAGTCACCTCTGTTCGTGAATTGACGAATGGCGCTGTTTAGACACACTGGGCCTCACAGGCAGGCTGCAGAAAGAACGGGCTGGTTCAGTCCATTTCACTGGAAAAGCAAGAAAGTTCACTGATGCAGGGTTTGTGGAGAGGCCGCCGGGCCCAGGGCAGAGGGGAGGCTTCGGCCGTCTGACAGAGGTCACGTCACGTCTTGGTGCTGTCACTCATGAGGTGCGTGTGACTTTGGGCTGCTGCTCTGAGCCTTTTTGCTCATCTAGAAAGTGGGAATGCTCAGAGGGTTTGGGGGGTCCTCGGAGGCTCCTCAGGGGATCCTGGGAGGTGACACAAGGAAAGCTTATCAGTGCTACGCCTTGGTGCGTTGGCGGCCGTCATGCGGGTGAGTCCCCTGAACACAGAGGCGCGTGGTTCGGTGTGCCCAGGACCGTGTGTTGGGCTCAGTACTGCAGGGTGCTGGAGCTGGGAGGGCCTCAGGAGACCACCTAGTTCGCTCACTTTCGGATGCTCCTTGGGGCCCTTCTCAGTAGGAGGAGACAGGGGAGGGGACCGAGATGCTGCTGCCCCCTCCCAGCCCGAGCAGCATCACAGTGTCTTCGTTGGGGAGGAAAGTGGGGGGCCCCTAGGTGTCTGTCAAATGTGGGGCCCTCGGAGCTGTCAGAGCAGGAACGAGAGACACATGACCACACGGACAGATCTGGGACACGCGCTGTCTCAGGAGGGACATGGCGAGCAGAGGCGCATCCGTGTAAACTCCAAACGTGGGTCCGCACGCGACAGACGACGGGTTTGGCCGGTACGCGTGTAGCTAAGGCAACACAGCGGACGTGTCCCAGCGGATGTCTTTGGCGGGGCAGGGTGGGGCATGGGTCTGGCCGCGAGGGACAGGAAAATGATAAAGCAACACGCGCGGGTCCTACCCTGACCCGCAGCTCAGCAGTGAGCTTGCGGCTTCCTGCAGCTGAGGTCCAAAGAGTAAGATGAGCAAGGGGGACCCTTGACCCCCTTTCCTGAACATGGGGAAACCGAGGCACAGCGAGGGGGGAGAGGTTGCCCCGGTGGTGGTTGGGTGCCCCTAGAGTTGGAATTCCCGGCCGCTCCTGGTCCTCCCCTCCCTGCCTCTGCCAGGACCCAAAGGCGTGTCTGGAGCTCATCTTCCCACCCCCCCGACTGTTTGCAGAGGTGCTGCTCAGAGCCACGTGTCGTCCTCCCACGGCCGTCAGGGCCCTGCCCATCCATCCACCCGCTGGGTGGCAGGAAAGGGCAAGCCTGTTGTGATGACTCCTCTGTTTTGAGGGGCTTTTGTTGGAGGAGGAAAATAAAAAAACGTTGGGGGACATGCGTGGCTTCAGACTATTGGTTATTTTTAGCAATAAAAGTTCGTTATCCCACATTACGAAAGCCAGTATATGCTCCTGACACAGCGTTTGAAAAGCGCAAAGTTGGTCATTTCTCTCCCGTCATAAAATTAGCAGCGCTCCCAAGATGCTCTTTGGAAGACATGAAGCGGGAGGAACAGAAACGAAAGCCACACGCGGCCCGTCCTGCGGAGACCAGTCCTGCCGACGCTGGGATGCGCGACTTTCTCTCCGCTTACGGATTTTTCCCAGTCTGTGGTCAAATCGAACAACGTGAATGTCTGCGGAAGCCACTCATTCCCCAGTTTCATCCTTTGGTTTATTTTCCCAGCCTTTCGGTAACTGTCAGATGGAAGGCCATGGGGGGAGGGGAGACAGGAGGACAGAGAGCAAAGTGAATTCTTCTGTTGGCCCGAATATCCTGCAGGTGGGATTTGCCTTCTGCTTTGTTTGGTTGGAGCCTTTGCCACGTTAGGCAGCTGTTGGCGAACTTTGCTTCCAATTCCCATCTGGAAGCAGCAAATTGACTTTAAATAGAAACACCTTAAAGGTGGTATTGTTTGGGGGTTTAAAAATCCATCCAAAGGTGCCCCCTCATCAGCTGCCAAGTGGGGTTACGTGGCTGGTTCGTAGATGAGGTTTGGTGCATCGTCCGGGGAGCAGGTGAGCTACACGCAAGATGAACAGACAGGAACTGGGGGTCAGGGAGAGCTTATAAGTGCTAATGGCACCATCCGGGCAGAAGACCTTATTTTTTTCTTTTCCTCCTTCTTTTTATTTTATTTTTTTCTAGTTTACAATTAACATTCAGGGTTTAGTCTCCACCCTCCCTCTTGAAATGGAATTTTTATCTCTTGATTCATGCTACAAGATAAAATCCCTGTTTATCCAGTTGCATGAATAATTGATAAGCTCCTTCCAACTTGCCAGAAGCAACTGAGCAGTCTCGCCTCGCGGCCTGGAACCCCCCGGCAATTTCTAGATTGCTTGCAGAGACCTTAGCGCAGTGTCTGCTTGGAGTCTGCCTGCTCTGTCTCAGGGGTGGGGGGTCTATCTCCTGATCCAGATCCGGATTCGGGAGTTCGGGAGTTACCCATTAGGCACCCAGCGTGGGATGCGCGGGGTGGGGTGGGGTGGGGCTGTCAGCCTCCATTCAGATTTTCTGAAATCGCATGCGTGACAGGTGTGGATTCTGCTGGGAGCCCAAGGGCTGGTTTCAGAGTTCATGGCATTAATTAACTCTAATCTGTTCCCTGATAGTTTAAACCAGACCCGAGATGGGAAGCCTTTTTCTTGCCTACATGTTTAATGGGCTTAATGAGATTACAATGGGAGCCTGTGTTTAGGCTCCTCCATGCCGTCCGCTCCCTGGCCCCGTTTCTGTGATAAAAGCGGTGGGTGTTATTTATGTGCTTAGCTGGGGTTTATCCCTTTTAAACAGGTCTGGACAGCTAGCTGTTATGCTTGGCTCAGGCTAGCTTTAAAAAAAGGAATTTATAGACTGTACTGCATAATGTCCCAATTCTTCTAGGCCAAGGTAAATGTGACTTGGGTGGTGGTGAAGGTGCAAAGAGCCCTAAAGAGAAAGGGTTAACAAGGTATTGCAAACGCTTGGGTTTGATGAGGCCGAGATTCGCCCTGATTTGTGGCCGGCAGGGCACCTGTGCTGAAACGTGTTGCGGGGAGCGGGCTTCCATAAACCCTCACTCCTGGGAGCTGTGCGGCCATCTCTCGCTGTGGGGGTGCTGTGGGGTGGAGGGGAAGAGCTTTGATTTAAGCCACTCACTTTCATCAACCACAAGCATTCATTCATTCAGGTTTCTCTTTCATTTGCGAATTGGAGAGAAAATGAATTGGAGGCTGATTTTTTTTTTCTGGCCTGTTTCCCCCAGAGCTCCAGGAAATTAAGAAACATGCCATTGCTTTTAGCAAACAAGTTAAACAAACTACTACCAGATACCTGGCCAAAGGCCTAAGATCTCGGGGAGACCCTGGTCTTAGTGACCCGGCCTCCCCCTTGCAGACGCCGCTGGAGGTGGAGGACAGAGAGCCGGTGAATGCAAAGAAGCCTCAGGTGACACAGACGGGGTGAGTGACCTGTTCTTCCTGTGCCTCTTCTCCCGCCAAGCTTCTCACAGTTCGGACGTTTGCGGCCCGCTGGCCACAGTGCGCGGGGAACAGAAAGGGTTTCCATGGCTCAAGACCTCGGGCCCGGTCATGGAGGGGAGAGGGGAAACGGGTGGGTGCCTGGGTGCTGTGGCTGGCCCCCACAGTCCCCTAAGACCAGCAGGCCTTTCCTTGGAGGCTGGTCCCCAAGGTGGCACTGGGCAGGCCGCTCCAGCCCCGCCGCCTAAATCCACAGGTTCCGGCTGGCCGCGGGCCTTCGTGGTTTATTGAGAAGGGTGTGAAATGAAAGCTCAACTGCCCTACTCTACAGAAGTGTCACGGGGCGGGGGGAGGGAGCGTGGCGGACAGTCCTTCTGCTGTGAGTTCTCCTTGGCGTGGACGAGGTGGGCCAGCAGCTACCATGGGCCTCAGCTGGCGGCTGGCAGGGCCGGGCACTTTCACGGGGGCGATGCTGGCGTTTAAGATGCGCGTTTGCTGGACCACGCTAACCAGTCTCTGATGGCCATTCTGAGTCTAGGGGAGGATGCACGTAAAGCCATGAGCCTGGGGCTTGGTGCCAAGTGAGCGTTGGATGATGTTGGCTTTCAATGACCACATGACGATGTCAGTGATGCTGCTGATGAGGCAGGATGTTAGGACTCGGGGGTCCGGGCTGCAGCCCAGCCAAACCACTGACCACTGGTGTGACCGCGCGAGGAGTCCCTGCCTCCCTCTGGACTCAGACGGTTGGCCCATAAACCATCCCACTGGAGGGCGCATTGGAGGGCGGCAAGAAGGGCAAAGCATGGTCCTCAATCCTGAGAAACTGACATCCGACCATCTCCGGTCTCCTGGGTGCTGCCCTCTTCCCTCTCCTTTTTCTGATTCTTATACCAAATGCATTCCTGCTATGGCAAACTAAGAAGCAGGAGAGCAGACCAGGTACATGGTGTGGACTCACCATCCAGTCGCCGATTCCGCAGACCCTCGTTGGCTTTCAGCATGTGGACTTTGCATGTATTTTGTAAGATTCATGTCTAAGTAGATATGGTTTGGGTGCTATTGTAAATGGCACCTTAAAATATTTCAATTTCCAATTGTTCATTGCTAGTACATAGAAGTACAATTAAGTTTTATATACAAACCTTGTATTCTGTGAGCTTATTAAACTCACTTTTTAGTTCTAGTAGCTTCTTAATAGATTCGTTGGCGTTTTCTATGTAGATAATCATGTGATCTATGACTAGGGACAGATTAGTTTCCTCCCTTCCCGTGCGAATGTCGACCTCCGCCCCCGGACATTACAGTACGGAACAGAAGTCACAAGGGCCAGTGTCATGGCTTCGTCCTTACGTTTAGGGGTGAAGCGGTCAGTCTTTTGCCACACGTGTGGCATCGGTTGTAGGGTTTTCGTAGATGCCCTTTATCGGGTTAGCTGCCTGTATATTCTTTGTTCTCTCAGATTTTACCAGGGATGTAGGTTGATAAAATGCTTTTCCTGCATCTCTGATTATGGTCGTTAGGTTTTTCTTTAGTCTGCTGATATGGTCAAGCACAGTGATTGATTTTCGAATGTTGAACCAACCTTGCATTCCCGGGATAGACCCTATTTGTCTGTGATGAATTATGCTTTCCCGGTATCGTCGGACTTGACTTGATTCGACTGTGTTCAGGCTTTGCTCTCGATTCAGGAAGGTTATTGGTCTTTTTTTTTTTTTTTGCCATATCTTTGTCTGATTTTGGTATCGGGGTGATGGTGGTCTCATCAAATGGGTTGGGAAGTGTTCCTTCCTCTTTTCTATTCCAGGAGAATATATATAAAACGGTATTATTTCTTTTGTAAGTATTAGGTAGAATTCACCACTAAAGCTATTTGGGCCTGGAGGCCTTTTTTTTTTTAAGCTTTTAACTATACATTTAATTTCTTCAATAAATAAAGGATTATTCAGGTTATTTTTTTCTTGAGTGACCTTTGGTAGTTTGTATCTTTCAAGGAATTCCTCTCATTCATCTACATCGTCAGATTTGGGGGCATAGAGTTGATTGTAATATCCTCGCATTATGTTTTTATCTTTGCAATATAATGTCCAGCATTTCATTCCTGATATCGATAATTTGTGTCATTGTCTTTTTCTACTGGTTAGCCTGCTTAGAGGGTTATTGGCTTTTTTTTGTTTTCCCTCAAAGAAGCATCTTTGGGTTTCATTTATTTTCTCTATTATTTTTCTGTCCTCAATTTCAGCAATCTCTGCTCTTATTTTAATATCTCTATCTTTCTGTTTATGATTCTATTTTATCTTTGCTATTGGTTTACTATTTATATCTCTCTTAAAATTTTTAGTGGTTGCCCTAGATTTCACAATATTAATATTTAATTTAAAATTCTAACTTCCAATAATATGATACTGCTTTATGTCTCGTCTGAGAAATTTATAACAATGCGCTAATAATTCTTCCCTCTAATGCTTCGTGCCTTCGGTGCCACATATTTTACGTTTGCATAAGCTCCATAAGCACACGATAGCTTGCTACTACTTTTCTGAAAGTCAATTATCTTTTAAGCGGGAGTTAGCAAACTTTTTTTTTTTTTTTTTTGTAGACTCAGATAGAAAATACACTAGGTTTTGCAGGCCATATGGTATTTGTCACAGCTTCTTGTCTCTGTCATCCTAGTGTGAAAGCAGCCATTGACAATATCTAAATGAGTTTTATCCATTCAATACGACTTTATTTACAAAAGTAGGCAGCAGGCTGTGTACGGCCCACAGGCTGGAAATAAATCTGGATTGATAGATTTTTGCTTTCCGCATTCTGTAAGTGTCATGCCATTGTCTTCGGCTTGCCCGGCATCTGATGAGAAGTCTGATGTGATTCTAATCTTTGTTCCTCTGTGTGTTATGCGTTAGTTTCCCGTCTGCTCACCTTCGATTTCCTTTCTGCCTTTAGTTTTCAGCAATTGGGATATGATATGTTTGTTTTTGTTTAATTTGTCCTGGTTGGTGTTCTCTGAGTTTCTTAGATCTGAGGTTTGATCTCTGTCATTGGTTTTGAAAAATGTTCTGTGTATAATGTTCATTATTTATTTTAAGTATTGACATTGGTTTCAGGACCCAGTATATGGTTTGTCTTGATGAAGGTTCCCTGTGTGTGGGAGTGGAGTTTATTATAAATGTCAACTAAATAATTATTTCTTTATTTTTCTGCCTCATTCACTCTTCTCCTTCTGGGATTTCAATTACGCTTCTTTTACATTTGTCATCATCCCACAAATCTTGGATGCTCTGCTTTTTTCTAAAACTCCTTTTCGTCTTTGAGTTTCACTTTGAGTAATTTCTATTGACCTGTCTTCAAGTTTGTAGTCACCTGTGTTAAGTTTACTAATGAGTCTGTCACAATCATTCTTAATCTTTGTTACTGCGGTTTTTATTTCCAGCGTTTTAATTGGACTTTTTCTTATAGTTTCTATTCCTCTGCTGAAATTACCCACGTGATAATTCGTGGTGTCATTTCCGCTAGACTCAAACGTTTTCATCGCAGTTTTAAATTCCTGTCTGCTCATTCCAACATCTGCACCATATCTGAGTCTAATTCTGTTGATTTTTTTGTCTCTTGACAGTGTGTTGCTTTTTCTCATTTGTTCGAATAACACATTTTTTTATTGAAAGCCAGACATCTCGTGTGGGACAATAGAGACCGAGGCAGATAGTTTTTATTTCTGCTAGACCTTTAGTGGGGGCCGGGGAGTTGAGTCAATCTACTTAGGAGTCCAGCCAGGTTTGGGTTTTGTTGCTGTCGTTAACCCTAGTATGCCACTGGTTGCAAAGTCCTCTTGTGTTGGTTCGTGTTTAGGTTGGGATTCGGTTTGCTAGAGGGTTTTCCTCAATGTCTGCTCCACTTTGGCTTTAAGTCTTCCTTCGCACTTTGCCGAGGGGAGGGTCTCTCTCCACGCCCTCGCCTCTCCGCCAGCCGTCGATGCTGTCACTTGTTACTCCATGCAGGTTTGCCTGAGGATAGGGGGTGGGGAGTATCATGTGTTGTTCTGAACATGCCTCAGTCTCAGCCAGGCCCTGTGTGATCCTGTCCAACCTCCGGATACAGGTCTGGGCTCAGGATGTTTTCCTGCCCATCCTGCCCCACTCCAGGAATAGAGCCGGGTTTCGTTGTGTTTTCGCTCTTGTTACTTCGTTGCTTGTCACCAGTATCGTATGGGTACCGGGCTTTATGGCCCTTCTCCTGGAAGTTTTAGGGACATAGGGGAGGAGGACCTAGGTGGGGCTTTGTGTTTTTTCTGGGGTGGATGCCATCTTCCTCTCCAGGTCCACGTTGGGAGGGAGCATTCTTGGATTTCTTCCCCTGCCCTTCCCTCTGTTTGGGGTGAGGGGGTAGAGCACCAGTTCAGCCACGGAAACAGACCCATGTGTGGGACGAGCTCCTCTTGCGTCTGTGGCTCCCAGGAGTCCTCTGCTGTCCACTAGCCCACACTCAATCTTTCGCGATTCGTTAAGTATTTTAGCTTATTTTTTTCCTGCCAGTGTTCATGGCGCCTTCCCTGGGAGAGAAAGGTCTCCAGTCCGGTCCCTCCTTGGAGGCACCTGTCTTTCCTTAGATGTCAGGTTAGTTGGTTGCCTAGCAACCTCCTCTCTCCACTGGATTAAGGGAAAGTTGCAAAATTTCAAACCGTCTGGCTCGTTTTTTTGTCGTTGTAGCAAGGACCGGAGTGATGCACGTTCCAGCTTTCTACATCCGAAGCTGTCTGACTTCTTTTAAAAATAAAAATTTTCAGTAAAAATGTTTCCTTTGAATAATAAGTTAATATGAAGCACAGGGGAGTACGGTGCCAATGGGGACGTGACAGGCGGAGGTGGGATCTGGAGAAACGCCGGACTCGGGGCGAGAGCTCTGGAGCCGTGTTGCATCTCGTGCTGTCTGTGTGACCTTGGGAGAGGGACTTGGCTGCGCTGAGTCTGTTTCCGTTTGGTCTTTCGTGCAGTGGAGATCAGATGTGATCTACTGCAGCGGATTAAAGGCCGGTATGCGAAAAGCACTTGGCATGGGGCTTGGCTCATGGTAAGCGCTCAGTGAATGGTGGTTATTAATTTTCGTAGATCTGAAGGCCGTCTCTGTGGTATATCCGCAGATGAGAAACGAGTTGTTTTTTTCTGTATGATTCCCAAGTTGCCTGGACTCTGGCCGGTGTGTGTGCGTGTGTGTGTGTGCGTGTGTGCGAGCGTGCACACTCTGATGCAGTTCTCTGAAGCCGCTTCTGCCACTACTCCCTCCGCGGAAGCATATCTGAGGGCAAAAGAACATGCAGATTGGGACATTTTTTTTAAGGGGCACAAGAGAGAGTGGAAGGATCCAGCCCAGCACTGGGCGTAGGGAAAACAGTCAGTCAACAAACACTGGTGAACACAGAAGAAGCGAATCCACAGGTGGCGAGAGGCTGGGGCACAAACCCCTGCTTGGTCTCGCTTTTGTCAGCCGTGTGTCCGGTTGGCCTTGGCCAAGACCCTTGACTTCCCTGAACCCCAATTCCTCATCAGCAGGATGGCAGAGATCTTTGCCGCCCTCACTCACCTCGTGTGAGCCGTGAAGTTGAAAGGAGACAATGTCCGTGACCATCTGAAAACTCTACAAACATATATATAAGGCATTAGTGTTAGAAGCGGTCACTCGAATCCGTTCTGAAAGGTTGAAGGAACGTGGACCCTGGGGCCTTCTCAGTTATGGCCTCAGCAATAGTTAAGGGAAAGTCAGGCAGCCAGCGATCGATTCTTTGGGAAATTTTTTTTCCCGAGGAGGCACTCGGGTTTTGCTGCTGCCCGACATGTTTCTTAACGAGTTCCCTCCGAGTGGAGAAACATCGGTCGCTGTCGAGGCCCCGGTTTGTCTGGCTGATTTATACAAATCGGCGAAGCAGTGTCTCCAGCCCGTCCTTTGCTCCGGGTTTGAAGCAAGTCGACTTAAACCCTCGTGGGAGTCGGGAGGAGATCCTTCGCAGAAACGTGCCCACAAATCTCTCCCGGATGCCCAGGGTGAGGCCTCTGCTCGCTGCTTCAGGCGCTTCATCCATCACGGCAGACGGAGCAAGGACTCCGGTCACGCTCTGTGACTCTCGGCAGTGGCCACCCCCGCCCGA
>NW_024342471.1:24660115-24660946 GCF_902729225.1 Pteropus medius
TAGTGTCTCCATTTATAAATTTAGTTGGTTTATCAGTCAAGGTTATACCAGACAAACAGAACCAGTAGAAGGTATACATACATATATATGTATGCACGTATGTATATATGCACACACATACACGTGAGGAATGGGCTTACCGGGCTGGGGTCTGGCAGTGGAGCCCTTTGGACAGGGGCTGAGGCCACTGCCCACAGGCAGGGTCGCTTCTTCTTTCGGGAGACTTTGGTCTTGCCTTTCAGCTGATTGGGTGAGGTGCCCCAAATTATCGAGGGGCAGCTCCTGTATTTAGTCACCTGCTGATGCTGGCCCATCTACAGAGTACCCCCACAGCAGCACCTCGGTTAGCGTGCTTGATGGAATTCCTAGGTGCGATAGCCCAGCCAGGTGACACTGGACTGTCACAGATGGTGTAGAACTGACGTGACATGTAGACGCAGTTTTCTGTGGAGCGTGTTTGGGGCGAGGCTTGGCGTAGAGTACACACTCCGTCATAAATATTGACTCAATTGCTTGACATAGTAAGTGCTCGCTAAACGTTAGCTACTACAGTGTCTTAAAAATGTCATTCGACGCGTATGTATTGAGCTTCTGCCACGTGGCAGGCATCGTCAGGTTGGGATGCGATGGTGTGTGTGCTGATTGGGGTCTGTAGTAATAAGTAATTACACGCGCACATGCACGCACACACACATACACGCAGCTGATGACAAATGGTGACCTTGTAGGGTGGCACGAGAGCTCACATGGAGGACCTACAGCGTCTGGGGGCTTGGGGAGGCTTCCTTGAAAATGTGAGTTTGGAGCTGAGGTTTGAGGGGGAACAGGGGG
>NW_024342471.1:24664875-24754419 GCF_902729225.1 Pteropus medius
GGATGCGTCTCAGCCCCTCCTGTGTACGAGGAA
Source organism: Pteropus medius (assembly GCF_902729225.1). Taxonomy (NCBI): domain Eukaryota; kingdom Metazoa; phylum Chordata; class Mammalia; order Chiroptera; family Pteropodidae; genus Pteropus; species Pteropus medius. The sequence goes on from NW_024342471.1 coordinate 24,664,909, forward strand.
GGGGCTTGGATCGGGGAAGACGCGGGCGCGTGGGGTGGGGAATCGTCACTAGAGGCCGATGCTTTCCCGTGCCCACCCCTCTCCGAGGCAGCCCCCCGTGTTCTCTCTCTCTCCTCCGTATTCTTATTTTCCTTCGCATCAGCGGCTGTGTTGGGTCTCGTGCCCGAACACGGATGCAAAGAGTTTTCAAACTGTGATTTATCACAGATGAAGGCTCTATCTCTGTCTCGGTGCTCGCGAAATTGGGGTTCTAATTTCCACCCCGGACCAGTTCCCTAAGGAGCAGGGCCGGCCTCGCCTAACCTTTCTCTGGGAATTTCATCTCCTGGAAAACAGAGTTAATATCTACCCTGCTCACAGTGACGCAGGAATTAGTCACTGTTTTTCAGAGTGCTAATCTCATACCTTTGCCCGCAGAAGGCGATTCCACCAGCAGCCCCCGAATTATATCTGATAGAATAGTTCCTGATGAGCAATATTTATTATCATCGCTTCCATTGTGAGGCTCCGAACCAATACTTATGAGGTCGCCCTTAATTCATAAATCCTAGAAGCTGTCATAGTCACTGCGTCGAGCGGGGTTCAGAGAGGAGGGCCACTTTGAAAAAAAATCCCCACCCACTCCGAGCCAGCCTTCCTCGGAGGCCGGGCAGGCAGTCGCAATGGAAATGATAAGGTCACAATGGGGTGTGGCTTTATCCCTTTGAATTTCAGGCTGTGATTAATCTCTTCTGATATTATGTTATTTGAAAGAATAGTCTAAAACCGGGCCCAGACAGAATCGACTCTCTTGAAAGAGGGAATCTACGCTCACGGGGAACAAATGGCGTCACCACGTGGGGGCAGGGGGAGTTCGGAGGCGACCGAAGACACTGAGAGGCCTGGTCCTTAATTTATGGGTTAGAAGCGGAAAGCTCTTTCTTCTCGGGAGCTGGTGATTCATGACCCCTTTGGGTTCTGATCCCATCAAAAATATGTCCAGTGGCAAGAGCTGCAGAAACGGTGGGTTTTCGCAGCCCGCGAGACCCCACACGGCTCCTCCGCCCGCTAAGACCCGAGTTCGTGAGGTTTCTCAACTTGGGTGTTTCTGCCCTTCTGAGTTGTAAATAGTCCACGAGAAAGGCCCTTCCAAAGGCAGGCTGCTTCGTCTAGATGGTTCTCAGGGGCTGGGTTGCTCAACCACGTGCTGCTGACAGCTGGGGCTGGATTGTCCAGCGTTGCGGGGCTGTCCTATATATCGTACGGTGTTTAGCAGCATCGCTGGCCTTGACCCACTAGGAGCCCCTAGCAGCCCCTCCTGCCCCAGTTGTGACAACGGAAATGTCTCCAGCCACTGCCACATGGCTTTGAGTGGGGGGCAAAATCGCCTTGATAGCAATGCATGGTGCTGTGCAGTCCCGTGGGCTCTGTCAATGCTGCCCCTTGGTGTCCCTTCAATGTGACCGGGAGGTTAAAAGCCTCAGCACCTCTAAGCAAGACTGTGTGATGATGGGGGAGGGTGGAGGTGTCAACTCGGGGAGCATCTTTTTGCCTTGGGCACACGCCTGCCCGGGAAGCTTTGCTCTCAGTCATCGTGGCCTGCCTCCCAGGTGCCCCTCTGAATTGTGCCATGCAGACCAGGCGGGTGCCTGCAATCGGTCTCCTGGGGCCGTCTGCTGCTTGGAATTTTCACTGCCTAAGTGAGCGGTAATTGCTAGCTCACACGCTCGGCCGGGACACGCGGGGGAAGGCTGGCTGAAGTGGTACTCATTTTAAGAGGAGGGGGACAGGACACGCGTAGTTGGCTTTTATTGAGACACAGCTTCTGGGTCCTTGTCGGTGGCCGTTGGGTGGCGGGTGCTACCTGAGCTTTCCAGGAGGGAGGGAGCAGGGCCCCCATACTCCGGGAAGCATTTGGAGGGTGTGAACTTGAACTTGTTATAAGCCCTTCGTAAGCTCAGGGAAGTCTCATTGGGAGGCCTTGCTCCCCATCATCTCAAACAAATTAAAACACACCCACACTTTACTTCAACTATAATTTATTTGCAGTAAAAATCTTTGAAGGGAGTTTAATGGTTTTGCTTCTTAAATTATCTGGCGAGGGTTAATTCATCAAAGTCGCAATTACCCGTGATTTCCCCCACCGTCTCACAACTGTCTCCTCGAACGTAACAAAGTTCTCATGCCCGCTGCGTCGTGAACACTGCATCCCACAAACAGCGAGGAGGCCTCGGCGCTGCATGTGGCAGGCGCCTAATGAAGCATTTATTAATTGTAATTTTGCTGCTCTCTTGTTGAATTGCGAAGCTGATCATTCTCCGGCGCGTTGCAGCCCTTGCTTGGCCCCAGAAAGGGCTGTGCTTAAGACTTGGAGGAGCAGCCTGGTCCCCACCCGAAGGTGCCACAGGCCCCTGAGCCGTCACTTTGCCGCAGAGGGTTCTCCTGGCTGTTGGAGTCACGCCCAGTCTTTTCTCTCTTCGTTTTCATGGCGGTGAAAATTAAGTTGAAACATCTGGAGCCCCACACGTGTGATTCGCAGGCATCCAACACAGGCGTTCGTTCCTTATTTCTTGATTAATTTATCGGACGTCCGCTTTCTGATCCTCCCGATGCTTTAATCACAGGGGAACTGCCGACCAGCTGGGCAGTCGACTTCTCTCTGTTGCAGCAAACGAAGCATAATTGCGGGGATGTGAACCAGTCAGATAAACAACGAGAAATTCGGAGTAATTGGGCGGCATTTCCTGACGAGGGGTCACACGGAGCCCAACGTGGGATTAGCCGGTGTTTTATTTTCTTTCTTACGAAAAAAAAAAAGGACCACACATTTATTAATAGGGCGAGAGTTATGCTCCCAGCTGCTCTCAGATGCAGACTGGGCGGGGACAGTCGGCTCCTCCCTCCCAGAGACAGGGGGCGTGTCTCCTCGAAGCTTGCGGTCACACGGAAAGATACCAGAAGGGACCCGACAATTAAGGATGTGCACGCGCAGCTTCAGGGCTGACATTAGTGATGCCTGGTGATCAATAGCGTGTTTTGCGCGTGGATTGCTGGCTGAGAAGGAGGCTTGGGATACTCGGCCGGCCGTGGCGAGGCTGATCTGGAGCTTTGGGCGACAGAGCGAGGCTGGGTTTTCATCAGCGCCTGCCCAGGGCTGGGATTACACCTGCCCACCTCCAGACCCCAGGTGGAGGGCAGCTGTTTATAACGGAATTTGCCTGTTGTTGAATTTTAAGCTGGGGGATCCAGGGTAGGCTCCAGGAGCCAGCATCTGTTGTCAATGGCTTTGACCCAGGGACTGAAGAAATCCCCCGCAGTCGCTCTGTCCCAGCTTGTTTCTGTGCTGGGACTTGGAAGGGAAAATTTCACACATCAAAGCCACGGTGCATAGCTCCTCTCCCCGGCCGAACTTTCTGGACATTCGTTTTCCGATACCGATCACAGCTCACGCTTACTGGGTGCCCGCGACCCCCAGGGGCGCCCTGAGTGCTGCGTGCGTCTCATCTACGCGAACACGCAGAATGGGAAGTTGGGCTCTGTCCTTAGGCCCACGAGGTCACCCTCGCCGCGTGTCGCTCTCGAGCACGTCACACGCCAGGTTTCAGACGTAGGGCCGAGAAAAAGAAAAGAAAAAGAAGAAAAGTATGTGAATTATTTAGTTAATAATTCTCTGCGCTGATCACGTGCTGGAATGACACTGTTTTCGCCGTGAAATATGTTATTAAATCGTATCTTTTTTTTTTACCTTGCACTTTAGTTTTCACTATTTGAAAATCTGCCTGCTAGAAAACTAAACATTACAGACGTGGCTGGCATCGCGTTTCTGTGGCACGGTGCTGGTCACAGAGAGGTTCGGTCATGTGCCCAAGGTCACACAGCATGCCAGTGTCAGGGCCTTTCAGGTGCTACCGGCGTGACCCCTAAGTGGGCACTTGTACATCAGTCTGTCCTGCTCGGTCAGCTTTTCGTCATCGGCCCGACACCCCTGCAGATGCTGGCTGAGTCCAGAACCTGTGTCCTCAGTTTCCCTGGCTGGGTCGCCAGCGGGCTCGGGCTGTATGACTGTTGGGGTTTTTTCCCCAGAGAATGACATCCTCAGCCTTGTACTCTGGCACGTAGTGGAGCGATGTGGGGAGAGAGCATCGGCCTCCCGTGATGCTTATTTAATTATGTTTAATTAGGAATCCCGCCACATTTTAGCCTGCGATCGGTCTCCTGGGGCCGTCCGCTGTGAAGATTTTTGAAAAATCCAAACTTTATTCTTTGCCGTTGATCCATGTGCTTGATGCCCTGAGTGGGAGTGGTTTCGTCTGTCCCCCTCACTTGGGGCAAGAGGCAGAGGGGACGGGCGAGGCCAACCCGGGCGTCTGAACACCCCCTTTTGGGTGTGAGTGTGGCCAGATTCTTCATTCAGGTGTTCATCTTAAAGGCCGTACCGAATGTCCCCCTTGCTGTGCCCCACAATGGGAACCCGGGTACACCTGGCTTCATCTGAGCCGTTCTTGACCTGGCTCCTTAAAACCGATGTGTGCCCCGAAGGTGAAGTGGCCGGTGGCAAGTTTCAGCGTCCAGTGCTCTTTGACCTGCTGCCAGCTGTCCCCTGAGCCACCTCAGGAAGGCCCGTGCTTTCTCGTTGTCTGGTCCGTTCCCACTAGGTGGGCAGGATTCCTGCAGGAATGGGGTGTTTCTGAGAATGGGGGCCTCTTTCAATGCTACTGTCGGGGTCCTCGGTGAAAAATCGGGTCAGGGTTCGAAAGGAAGACCCACCCCGCCCTGCCCCTCGCAGAACGAGCTGAGAGCTCCTCGCCAACACGGGGCAGCAGAGGGTTGCTGGCGCTCCCCCGGCCTGCCTCTGTACCCCCTCTTTGGGCATTTAATCGGCATAGTTGGAACACACTGCCAAATGGTCGAGACTCTGGCTGGTGGCCTGACACTGTTATTTCTGGCGGGGTGACGTGAGGCCAGCCTCCCTATCCCGCTGAGTCTCAGATCCCTCATTTGCAAAATGAGACTCATCATATCTGCCCCGCCTCCGTCCCCGAGTGGGGAGAGGTCCCAACAGTGTATGAGAAGGGCACGAGAAGGCGGTAAACAGGACAGTGCCGTTTGAATGCATGCTGTTACCATACTTGCCCCGTGTCACGTGTGCATACCTCGTGTCCCCAATTAGATGCGCGATCGTCGGCGACAGCCACCAAGTCTCACCCATTTTGATATTCCCCACACAGCCGGGATGGTGTTGGACATATGGCTGCTGCTCCATAAATATTTACTGAATGGAATTAAATTTCAGATCGGTTCCAAATCACCCAAAAAACTTGGCCGGCTGCGGCACAGAGGTTTTTTGACAGGTGAGGGCAGAGCGAGGGGGGGCTCCGCTGCGGGTGGCGGGGAGTGTCTTCGGAATGAATGAATCTGTGAATGAACGAATGCCTGGCGGTGTCTGCTTCACTGTCCCAGCCGCCTGTTTTTGACAGACAGGCGCTGTGAAGTCAGCCGCCTCCGCTCAGGAATGACTTCTCCTCTGCCTGTGTCGTGCCTTGCCACAGTTCAGATTTCTATTAAGTAGTCAAGGACGATATAAAATTGCCAACAAAAAGAGATTGTTCCTGGATTAATTGATCTCCCTTTTACAGAGGGAAAGACATAAAAGAGCGCATAAGATAAGAAAAGAAAATGAAATCAATCTTATACTCTCTATGGCTGCTTGTTAATTTCAAGGTTTGCTGCATCCGGGTGTTTGTGCTCCAGCTCGGCATCTAGATTGCTCGGTGCTTAAATGAAACATCTTATTAATCATTTCCCGGGAATGCTGTGCAGCCAAAAAGGAAAAAAAAAAAAGAAGAAGAAAAAGAAGAAAAAGGCGTCAGGAGCCACGATGAGTTTGTTTTTATAGTAATGCATACCTCATCATCAGGTATGGCCAATACATCAAAACGATAAGCCAAGTTTGTGTACTATCTCGCACCGCTATCGATAAATCACGGGAACACTAAGCTGCCAGATCAATTCTGTCCTGACACCAACCTCTCCTCGGAGGAGAGATTCGAGAATAAACGTGAAGGTAACCGGGGAATAAAACTGATCAGTTTCACAAGAGAAGCTGAACTCTGCTAATCGGAAAGCAGATGTGTTTTTAATTCCAAAATGAGCAGGGCTGCACCTCAGCAGCTTTGACAGTCGGCAGAGCGGCTCAGCCCTGGGTCGGAAGAGACGGCTAATGTACCTTAACCCTGCCAAGCTCGTGTCCTCACACTTTCCAAAATGTCCATTAGCCCCGCAGGACGTTCCATCCGGCCCCTCACCCCTCCAAGACAATGTAAATATCATGCTTAACCAATCTGCACCAGCATCAAGATTTCTGGACAGTCCTCGTCACTGAAAAACGCATTAGCTCCTGGCGGTACCATCCAGAAATTAATCCACAGACAAGCGAGCGTCATCACCTGTGTCTGCCTGTGCTAACTGGTCTCCGTTAGTGAATTTGGGCTCGAAATGAGCTATTTCCATCCACTCTGTCATCCGGAGACCTTAGTACGTAGTGTGTCTCTGGCGAGTGATGTTATTACAACTCGTTTCTAGAATTGCTATTACGATAATGCTGCAGAAACAGGCCCCTCCCCAAAGCCATCAGCCAGGGGCCTGTGAGTCTTGGGATTAGCCTTTGATCTCCACTCCGAAGTTGTTGGCAGAGGCGAAGAGTTTTATTTCAGCCCAGAGACTAGGTGTTTTAATTTTTTTAAGTAGCGAGCTATTTTCCCCAAAAGCCGAAGTCCAGCGGCTGCTCGTCGAATGAAGCCCGGCCTGGGAGGCCATCGCAGGTGGCCACGTGGGGTCCCGAGAACCACAGGGGCCCCTGTGGAAACTGTAAGGGCCAGTGCGAAGTGAATGAGCGACGAATCGGGAAGGCAGCGACCTACAGGCAGATGCGACCCCCTCGTCTTCTGGAAGGAAACCAGCTCGCTGCCCTCCCACGAAGTCCCCTCCCGCGAGTCCCCTGGCTCTCCCAGCATGCCCCACTCCTGAGCGCAGACCACGGCGGCCCTCCGGCACTCACCTCTCTTCCGAGCTCCAGATCCGCTCACTGGGCTTCCTGTCGGACAGTCCCCTGCCCTTGTCTGAGAGACTTCGCCTCTCTGTACTTTAAAACCTTGTTCTGGGGATCGCTTCTGCGGACCCCTCCCTTCCTTCCTCCCCGCAAATGCAGCGACAGCCCACCTTCCTGCAGACGTGTCTGACGCCGTTCTTACTACGCAGATTTGGTTCTGATTCCACAAGGAGACACGCGCGCCCCACGGCCTGCTCCGGCTCGTTTGAATTTCCCCTCAAGGGCTCGACACACAGTAGGTCTGTGCAAATACCTACTAAATGAGTACACATGTATTCAAATCCAGGACATGAGAAATAACAACAGGAAGAATGGTAAACAGAGGCTAAGAAACCGCTTCCAACTCAGTCAGCCCCGATCTACCGCATGGCAAACGGTTAAACCTGATGACCACTGACCCCCAAAAGAGGACTTGAAAAGACACTCGGCACACACAGATCCCCTTGGGAACATGTTAATAATCACTGTCGTCATCATGGCTCCTATGGATTGAGCATCTTAGTTTCTGCCGAACTCGGTGTCAAGGGCTCTGCACGCATTAGCTTGTTTTGACCCCCGGGACCTCCTGAAGCAGGTTGCACCTGATCCTCCCTGCAGGTGAAGTGGTAGAGGGTCATAGAGCCTTCGCCGCCACCGCACAGCCGAGAGATACCTGAGTGGGGGGCTCAGATCCCGCGCCACCCCCACCCCCCGCCACTGTGCGTGTCGTGTCCTGAAGCGGTTGTGTGATGCATAGGCCTGCCGAGCACCCATGGTGAAAAGGGCACGTTCTTTGTTTTCGCCCAGATGCAGAACATTTTCCACCCGCCAGTGTCTTCCATTCAGGCTCCAGGACGGTCAGTAATACAAGTCGGGCAGAGAGAGGTCGGCTCGGGGGCTGATGGAGAAATTTTGCCTCCGAGGGAAGCTAATGGGCCAGGTCTGGGAATGGGGGCAGCCCTTGACCTTGACTGGCTAAGCCCTGGGTGTTTATCAGCATTGCCGGGAAGGTCTGCGTGCCGCTCACAAAGCATAAAAGCATAAATATCTGTTTTCTATTGAAGGCCTCCAGGGCCATGGCAAATAGCAGCCAGAGACATGCCGAGTCCGCCTGCCCGTTAAGCAACAGAAAACACTCAGAAAAGCGGCCCTTTGAGTCCATTCTTCCCCATAGAATCGGACACGATGTCGCGGTCATTATGTCTAAAAAAGCAGTAGATCTGAAAATTGGATTTGGTCGGGACTAGGTTTTAGCCGCAAATGAGTGGTTTTTTAATAAAATGCCTCATAGCAACCGATCTGTGAAAAGCTGCTACTTAAAAGGAAGTTTATATGATCTCGGAAGATGGCTCGTGCAGACAGGGCAGTCTGTGGCTGTTCATTTGTCATCGTCTGCAGATAAGCCGGGACTTGTGGGGGCGGGGGCTTCCAGAAGATGCTGTCCTCAGACCGTGTACGTGATTGTGATCGGGAAATGCATCATCAGCTCGCACTGTAAACTCAGGGTGGTGGGGTGGGAGGTACGGGGCAGATGTCCTCCAAGGGCTGGGACCTGGGAGTCGTCTGTTTAGACGTGGGCTGCGGAGCTCATGCCAGGGGCTCGAAGGGCAGTCTTCCAGGCAGCAGACCTGGCCTGAGCTGCGCAGGTGAGCACACCTGGCTGTGGCCTTCGGTTAATGCCTTCTCTTCTCTTTCTTTCTTTTAAAACGGCTTTATTGAGCTATAATTCACATACCATGCAACCCACCCGTTTAAAGTGTAGAATTTGGTAGTTTCTAATACCTTCACAGGTGAGTGCAACTGTCACTGCAGTCCATTTTGGAGCATTTTCGTCACCTGGAAAAGAATCCTGGTACCCTGGCTGTCACCCACCTCTCTCCTCGTCCCCTGCAGCCCTAAGCGACGTCTGATCTGCTTGCTGTCTCCACAGACGTTCCTATTCAGACGTTTCGCGTGAGTGGAGTCCCGTAGCGTCCGGCATCTTTCACTCAGCATCACGCCCTCGAGGTTCATCTCTGTTGCGTATCAGTTCTTCGTTCCCTTTTACGCCCGGCCCTTTCTGATCTGCAGATTCTTCATGAGTCAAATGGGTGGAGTGCTGTCCCCACACGGCGATGCCAGGGGTGCTGTTTACACTCCCTGCCAGCGTCTGGCCAGAGGGAGACACGTCATCAGCCTCGTCAGCCTCGGTGAGAGGTCCAGCAGCGGCTTCTTCAGCTCTTTCATCCCTATCCCTCCCCAGCGCCCCGCTCCGCCCCCACCCCGCTGCTTAAAATCACGGTGGTGGTTGAAGCTGGCGCATCTCATCCATCACAATAAAATGACTCCTCCTTCCCCCTGCGGACTCCTGTTTCCCCATGAGATGCATCAATGTGCATTTGTCTCCATAAGAAGTAACACAATTTGCTCATATTTATCGGGCCAGACCTCATGCTTGAGTTTTATTTTCAACACTCACATCCGCCCAGTGAGGCAAGGGGATCACAACTCTCCTTTGATAGCTGAGGATGCCTCGGCTCAGGGAGGGTGAATGAAGTGTCCCCGGCCTCCCGTAGAGACCTTAATTGTTATGTAAATTTTGAGGGGGTTCAAGAAATGGGGTTTGCCTAAACTAGATTTTTCCAACACATACATCGTCCCTCATTTATTGGCGAATTCTTGGGTAGGCCTAAGGGGACCTGGGGAAGCTTCGAGGCTGGTCTCCAAGCTCTACACCTACCCCCCCACCCGGCCACTTGGGTCCCTGGGATGCAGAGAATCAACAGACGGGCCAGCAAGATGGCACGACACTGGGCGTGCGGCCGGGGGGGCGCGCTGGGGGTCTCAGCAGGCTCTCGACGGGAAGGAAGGGGGCTCGAACGTCGTCCCCCAAGGTAATGCCTGAGTGGTGCCTCAAAGCACAAAGCGAAGTCACAAGGGCAGCTGAGGGGCCATCGGTACATCCTTCGATTAACTGTGCTTGGAGGAGGTGGGTACAGAATGCCGTGGGGGCGGGGGGATTAACCCTTCTACAATCTGCCGGCTGCAGTTCTGCCGTGGCTGAAGGTTTCGCTGGGAAGATCGACTCGGTCTCAGCAGAGCGGTGACATGCTGGGCACCTCTGCGGTCACCTCTCAGAGCCATGCGGATTTGGGGGTTTCGAGCTGGTGTTTTGCTTAGCGGGCTGGGGGAACGTGTCCCCCAAGACCCCACTTGCAGGGCCCGGGGAGAGGAAGGGGGAGACGGCCGTCACCACCAAGCCTGCGTCTGATCGGCTGCTGCAAGGCCAAGGGCTCCTGGTTCCATCTTTCCCCTCAGCCGTCACCACGATCCTGTGACACACGCGATGGTCCCTTGTTTCCCTGGAAAGGAAAGTGGAGGCACTTTCCTGAGGTCAATAGGTAATCAGTGCCAAATCCAGGACTTAAACTTGGCACTTGGAACTCCAAGGGCTCGGTCAGGACTGAAGTAGGAGTTAGCGGTGCCCCCTAGGGACCCGGACCCCGGGAGCCCCGAGGTGGGAGGGTGCAGGAACTGTACAGTCTTGCCACACGGCTGGGCTGGAGGATGATTCGGGTCGTGGATGCCAGGCTATGGAAGCACAGAGAGAGCCACCCAAACCTGCTGGGCAGCAGGGAAGGCTCTTTGGAAGGGGAGATATTGCGGCTGGGTTTTGATGGATGCGCAGGAGTCCGTGAGTTCAGTAAAGGGGGAAGCTCGTTCTGGGAATGGAGGCAGTATATGCGAAGGCTCGGAGCTGGTGTGCAGGACGTGGGCTAGCGGAGGAGGAAGTGGACATTTACCTGCGTCATGCTACCTGGCTCTCTTCCAGCCCTGCCTCGTCAGGACGGGTGCAGGTAGCCTTCTTGGGGTGGGGCTCCGTGAGGGTTCAGGGAACTGAAAATTACTTTGAAGATTTTTGTGCTTACTGCCCACACCCCATTTTGGAATCTAAAAATGGATCCTCCAAGGAATGAGAGCAAAGCCGCAGCGGAAAAGGATTCCGTGGGTGAAACTGCGTAGCTGCCCCCCTCCGTCATTATCTAATTAAGGGAGGGGTGGGGAGAACCCCAAGGCTTTGAAGTAGTGGGAGAGAATACTGAACCCACTCCAGCTGGGTCCTGCCGGCGGGGTCTAATTACAGAGCAGTGTTCTCCAAGTGTGAGGTTTCTCAGTGGGCAGTGAGCGGCATGGGGCGCGTGGACTGGCTTCAGTGTCCTGGCTTCAGTGTCCCAACCGCCAGGACTGAAATATCTGCAGCCACAGACCAAGGGCCCTGACGTGGCGTGCAAGTTCTCTGGGGGGCGATGGCGGAGTCTGGAGTTTCACCGCCGACGGGGGCGCGCGTGCTGGACCTCTCAGAAGGAACCCGTCTTACTACTCTGCCCCGGCCTCTTGGGTTGTCAAGGGGCATTTCTTTTTCCAGATAAAAGTGAAATTTTTTTCTGGAATAGATATTCAGATCAATTCGCTCTGTGGTGGTCGGAAAGAAGGAAAGAGGAGAGACGGGTTATCTCTCCAGCACCTTCGTCCGGCCCCACGAGGCACCTGACGGCAGAGGTGGTACTATGTGCAGATTTTTGAGAGGAGATGGGTAGCAGCATCCCCAAAATACTGTCCTCAGATTATTCCTGGAAATGCCACTTTGGGGGAGTTACTACTTACGCAGATCTTCATTGACCACCTGTCCTGTGCCAAGCACCGTGCCAGGGACACGTGATGCATGAGGCAAGGTGCAGCAGATCCAGATCTGGCTGTCACGAGAGCGTCGTCTGCAGGCAAAGCTGTAGACGAGTAACGCCAAACTGGAGCAAACTCCACGAGATGAAGAAGGAAGCAGGTGAGGGTGACGGCGCTTTGGAAGGGGCAGCTGAGCTGACCAAAGGATGCTCAGAGGCCGCTCTGCCGAGTGGAGGGAAGGGGGTCCAGACAGGAGGGTGACATGGGCTGAGGCTACAGGGGCATTTACGAAATTGACTTTAGGTCCATCTGGCTAGAGGGATTGGAGTGGGGGAGGGACCTGGGAAGAACTTTGCTTTTCACCGTGGACCCCGTTAGCACCCTGCCTCCTCGCCCCTGCGGGCGGGATCTGCACAGACCTCCTCTCTCCCCTCATGGGGTGTGGGGCAGGGGGAGACAGGTAGATTTCTCCCGCAGTTTCTAAGCCTTCGCAGCTTAAGTTTTTGTGTGCTGTAGTCGCCGAAGAGGCTGGAGAGTCTTTAGTTTGAAAGGTAAGATGATTTCTTCAGGAAAAATGATCAGATTCTGCACGACCTCCTGTTCCAGGAGAACAGGCGGTACTTTGTCATTGCGGCCATCTATCATAGCTACGGCTTAAACCATCTGAATGCTGGCCAGCGTAACAAAGGAAAGACAAAGTGCGATGACTCAGTTCTGGGTCGTGAAAGCTCAGGAAAGCGAGACAACACTCACCCTCCCCCCGCAAAACAAATCCGGGTACAGGGAGTAGAAAGACCGGCAGGACCAAGTAAGGGTCTCCCTGGTCCCACCCATGTCCTCCGTTTAGCAGACATTCGGCCGCCCGGGGTCTTCGCCATCTCGTTCTCCTGCTTGGAACGTTAACCAGTTTAAAAGCTGGAGAATGCTCTGGGAGTTCCTCGCTGAGGCTCCGAGCCGGCCTCTCGCCGAGCGCGCTGCGCTAACTGGGCTCTCTCTGCAGGAGTTCACAGGGCTGTTACCTGCTAAGGGGCACCACGACCACGCCGTAGAGGGCCCTGGTGTGCGGTGTTTCTCAAACTTATCTAAGTGTGAAGACTAAACTTTGAGGTCCATTTTAAGAGCTGGGGGTTTCGTGCGATCAGTTTGAGAGGCACCGCTTCGATCTGACAGTATCCTGTTGTCACTGTTGCCGTCAAGAACAGCTTTAGAAAGTGACAATGAACAGCCATCCATTCATCCACTCAATCACTTATTCAACCAACCACCTGTCCATTCATCCATCTGTCCATTCATCTGTCCATTCATCTACCCAACCATCCATTCATTTAACCATTCACTTATCCATCTGTCCATCCATGATCTACCCAACCATCCAGTCAACCATCCAGCTATCTACCACCCATCCATCTCCCCATCTACCCATTATCCATCCATTCACTCACCCATGCATTCATTCACTAATCTACCTGCCCGTCATCCATCCATCCCTCCATCCAGTCATCCATTCACCCATCGTCATCCATCCACCTACCTATCCTTCATCTGTACATCTAAGCAAGCAGCATCTGGCTAACTGACATTTATTGAGTGGGGCTTTCCATACTCTGAGCATAATACTAGACATCGGCAGATCTAAGATATCTTTAGGGAGCTTCTAATACGAGACTACTTCCTGTGTACAAATAACCAGACTTCTGGGTTGAAAGTGATGTTTGTCCTTGGGGGAGTGAAGTGCCAGGAGCCCAGGAATGGAGAAAGCTTCCCTCCTCAGGGAAATCCTTGAGGGCTTTGCGGAGGAGGTAGCATTTTTACCTGGATAAGGGATTTGGACATGGAGAGATGGAAGCTGGGGAACGGCGATCCTGGCAGGTGAGACCAGTGTGAACGGAGGGCTAGAGCTGAGACGAAGGTGGGCTGTGACAACGGGGCCACGCCCTCCCCCCCTTCCTCAGGTCTCCGCTTGGCTGAGTCGTGGCTGCAGCATCAATAAAAAGCTGCTGCCGGACGCCTCGTGACTGGCAAGAGCGTTTCTAACGGGGCCTGATGCTTCAGTTGGCATGTCCTTCCTTTGGCGGTGGCTTCAGAAACGTGTAATTCCGTTTGGAATCAGAGGCTGACATATATCTGTCATCACAGCGCCCACCTTTGGCTGCACTGGAGGTGGGAAGGGACCACTGCCCAGCGTAATGTACCTTTCACCTGGGCCCCAGATGCTGATTTTCCAGGACATTCTGCCACAATTGGCGAGATCCCCGTGCATGGCCAGGAGGAGATGAGCTCCTCGGTACCCTGCAGAGAAGTCACACATCTGCCGATAGTGCCGCCGGCTCAGCATTCAGCAGGCGGTTGGCGAGCACACGGCAGGAGCTGGTCCTGAGCCTAGGGTGCAGAGGTTGACCAGACGGCCAGGCACAGTTTTCCGGAGGACACATCGTGACGTGGGAGGACAGACAATGAGCCACCAAATAACTCTGTAAGATGGTCACACATGGTGACAAGTACTCGAGGGATATATAAAGCGTAATTTCAGATGGAGTGGTCAGGGAAGACGTCCCGAGGAGGTGACATTTGAGCCAAGACGTGAATGACAGGAAGGAGCCCCCCAAAGGAAGCCCTAACAGAAGGAGTAACCAGTGCAAAGCCCCTGAGGTAGATGGGAGCTGAGGCGTTTTGGGCGAGGTCGGAAGGGGCACAGAGTCACCAGTTAGCGGGGCTGGGACCCAAGCGCACGGAGCCTGCCGGTGGTGGGCAGGAGCTTCGATTGTTTCAAGAGTAGGGAAACGCTCCAGGAGGGTCTAAGCGGGTAACTCTGTTTCAGTTTGAAACCCTTTGAGAGTGGGTGTTGGGGAAGGGAGTGGAAGCCTGGGGGCCAGAGAGGGGCGGGCGCAGTCTTGGAGGGACCAGGTAGCTCCAACAGCGTGGGGCGGGGGTGGGGGTTGTCAGGGAGCTGGAGGGAACAGGACGGTGTGGCTCTGCTGTGGAGGCGGAGGCAGCAGGACCTACTGAACTGTGGGGCATGGTGTGGGAGAAAGGGGAATGAGGACCACTCCGAACCAGGCTGGACTCCCCGGGTGGAAGTGGCCCCATTTCCCGGGCTTGGGGAGGGCGGGGAGAGCGAGGTCAGGGGCAGGAGAGTCAGAGGGTCTGTCGTGGCCGTGTCGAATGAGCGACGCGTTTTAGATGTCATAGGGGGAGTTGAATATGCGGGTCTGAATTTAGGGGGGAAGTTTGGGGCAGGAGAAAATAGGAACCGGGAGCAAAGAGAAGCAGAACCGATTTGAGTCAGGGGACGGTAGGGTGGAGCGGGGAGCATTCAGCTTTGATCTCCTGGATCAGGCCACGCCTGAAGCTTGACCTCCTTGGACTCTAGTTACGTGAGTCAGTCAGTGCCCGCCCCGCTTCGCTGGTCCCGCGTCGGTCTGAATCAGGCTGCTGCTCGCGATGGCAGGAGTGTCGACCCCATACAGGAGATGTGCCCAGCCTTGGGGGTAGTGGGCTAAGAGGGAGGTAGAAAGAATGCGCCTTTGGATGTCAGGCAGACCCAGGAAGCAGTCCCTGTGCCTCCGGCTGCCCACGCGACCTTGGACAAGAGGATCGGCTTCTCTGCCCCTCCGCACAGCCGGGCGTCTGAGGGCGCGATGAAAGGCAACCGTGTCTGGCCAGCGACCGGCGCGTGGCGGGCGCTCGGTACGTGTCCGCGCTTTGGTCCTTCCCCGTCTCGCACACGCGCGCACACTGATTAGGAGCTCGGGTTGGCAGTTATTTATGTCTTTGATTAATTAAGCCATTGGGAAACAAATTAATTACTACTCGGCGAAAGCGGTTTGGGCGACGCAGTCTTCGAAAACTCGAGGCCTGGAAGGAAATGAACAAAAGTGACTCTGGGCAGCGAGGGGGGTGGACACCACTGAGGGAGAACATCGTCAAGGTCCTTCTCATCTGGAAAATTCACCTTTTCCAGACGTGCAGAATGTGGCTCTCTGCAGATAAATGTTGACTTATGGTCTGAGTGGCGTATTATGTCGTGGTGCCTTCAAATGGCAGCCGGGCAGTCACCCCCGTGTCACCTGCGTGGAGTTTATCCAAGGCACGAGGGAAAGTGGGGTAGACTGGACTGGGGTCACGGCCACGTGACGGGTCACTGCCGGCATTCCGGTTAGATCCACCGCTGTCACTGTCCTCCGAGGTCCCCGCCCCCTACTCCCGTGGACAGCGCCCCCTCCCCCGCAGCTGCTGGATCCGGACAGCAGGCTGAATTCAGCATCAATAACTGCGGCATCACCCATGACCTTGGCTCCAGCATGGGGAGCAGGGCAGGGGGAGTTGTGCTTGAAATGTAAAACTGACCAAGTTTTTCACCCCATTAAGTTATTGTTTGCTTCGAGGAAAAGTTCCCGGAGGCCAAGCGGCTGTGATTTCAGCCCCCGCCCCCGCCCCCACCCCGTGACCTCCGTGGCCTCTGCATCACCTTCGGCCACGGGACCGGCAGCTCGCGGTTCCTTCTGGGGAAGCAGAACTCCGCCCGCTCCCCAGCCGCCTCCGCTGGTGCCGCGTGAGCGCCTCGGCTCGTTTTTCGAAGGCGCCGCAGTCGTTTATGGCTTTCTCACCTCCAGACCTGCCCACACTGAGTGCAGGAGAAATACCAATTTGTCAGGGACTTGTCTGGTCATCCGGAACCTTCCTCAAGGCGGGGAAGGGCGACTCCCGCCATGGCTCGTGTTGATTTTACTGGGTGGCTTTATCCAAAGTGGTCGAACAGCGCGAGAGCCGGTGGGGAGGGGGCTTCCAGTCGTGCCTGCGAGTACCCTGCCTCGCTGCTGTTATAAATGGCCTTCTCCTCCCCACTCTAGCATTGAATCCCCCCTAATCAGGCCTCCTGCACTATCAGAGGGGGCCGAGTCAACCTAGATTCCCTAAGTTGCTGTGACAGCCCAGTCCACGTGTCTCTACAAAGCAAGGCAGCTCCATTCACCCCACGGAATGTTTCGAGCATGTGGATAGTGATGGCTCCCACCTGCTGCCCCCCACCGCGTAGCCTGCTGCCCCCACGAAGAAAATGGCAGCGGATGCTCGAGCTGCGTGTGCGTCAGAAGCGTCAAAACCGAGAAGACAGAGAGCTGGGTGTGGACGAGAAGCCGACGGGTTTGGGCTTCGCTCTCCCCTCCTTCTGAGGGAGGCAGTCACAGGTGGAGACACCGAGGCCACAAGGGGTGACGTGAGCTGAGAGCTGGGACCGGGGGCAGGTCTGTCTCCAGAATCCTCGCTCACAACAGAGCGGTCATGCTCTCACTTCGGTACACAGCAGAGTCACAGGGTACCCGCTAAAGTGCGGTTTCCCAGGCCCCCACACCGGATCCTGGCATCAGAATTCTCTAGGTAGCCACGTCACAGGGGCTGAGTGAGGATCCACGGGCGTATCGCTGACGGAAGGGCATCGCCAATGATGGGCAAACAGCTCGGGGACCGTGAGACGGCCATGTGGCTCCAGGGTAGAGGACGGGTCCTAGGCTCCCAGGTTGTAGCTTCTAACCCCCATACTTAGTCTGATCCCTGATGGTTCCGGAAAGGCTGGAACATATGCTGCCTCCTCAGAGACACGTCTGTGTTTTGTCATGCAGCAAGGACAACCTGGGCACAGGCACAGAGGCCTGTGATTGCACTGGGATCTGGTGGCTGCAAATCATTGGTGTTGCTGGAGGGACAAGGACGAGATGGGCTGTGAAAAAGTGGATTAGAGTTCGTGAAGGCCAAATATTTTATCTCCTTTTCTTCCCCCTGGAGGCGCTAGGACCCCCCATCAGAGTTTTAGTCGGGGGAGTGACATGGTCGGTCATGTGTGTTTGAAGGCTGGAAAGGAGAAGCTGCAGCCAGTGCAGTGGTCAGTGAGGAGACTCTGTGTAGTCCACGCAAAACATGGAGAAAGTCTAAACTAAAGTCAGGGGAATGGACAAAAGCGGACGGTTGAGAGATGCGTTAGTAGAAGGCCATTTCTTCAGTAATCCTCACTGAGTACCTGCCATGGGGAAGGAGAAGTCTGTGCCCTCATGGGGCTCGCATTCTTGTGGGATAAGTGGAAAGCAACCACACAGAGTGTGAAATGTGTGTTCTTCAAAGGAATAGTATAAAGCGTTAGGAACAGGCATGCTAGGGAGACATAGTCCAGTGAGTCTTCCCTCAGGAAATGGCAATCGATTGGCGACAGGAAGAGCGAGTAGGAGTTACCCAGGGGGCATGGCGGGAAGCGTGTTCTGGGCAGAGGGAACAACGTTTGCGAAGTCCATAGAGGCAAAGTGGAGAGAGGCAAGGGAGGAGGGTGTGGACCGGGGCCCGTTTAAACAGGACCTTAGGGGAAGTGGTCTAAGTATGGCCACATTTGGTAGTGGGCCTCAACCAATCCTAGAAGAAAGTCTACACCAGACTCGCTCTAACGAAGGTTCGAAGCAAACCTCAAAAGATCAAACTGAACCACGAGTTAAGTTTGTCTGAAAAAGTTTCTGCCTCAAAACGTCTTTATTTTACCATTCGCTTGCCAAAACAAAGACCGACACGCTTTAAAGGAAGACAGCAGAATCCAGAGACTCGACAGTGAAATAATCATAATGTCCAGCATCCAATCAAAAATTGCTAGATATATTAAGAAGGAGGACAAGGTGACCTGTGACCTGGAGAAAATCAGCAGAACCAGTACCAGAAATGGCAAAGAGGATGGAATTAGCAAACAAAGACATTACAGCTGTTAAATGTATTTTTGATATTTAAGGAAAACATGAATAAAGTGAAGAAGAAATTTAAGAGCTAAAAAGAACCAAATAGAATTTTTAGGGATGAAAAACACAATATCAGAAATGTAAAATTTACTGTATGGCATTAATATCAGATTAGAAAAATGCAGTAAAAAGAGACGTGAACTCGAAGATAGAAACAACTCACAATGAAATGAAAAGGAAGAAAGACTGGGAAATCATGGAACCGACTTTCAGTGACCCATGGGGTAACATCAAGTGCGTGGACTTGGGGGAACAAAAAAAGGGGGGACAGAAAAAAATTGGAAGAAATGATGAATAAATATTTCACCATTTTGGTGAATGCTATACATCCTCAGATCCAAGGGGCTCAACTAGCCACAAACAGCATAAATACACGCACGGAACCCCACACCGACATATGCCAAATCAAATTGCCGAAAAGCAGTGAAGAGAAAAATGTAAATATCCAGGGAAATATGACACATTATGTCCAGAGGAACAAGAACTCCACCAAAACATGTATTTAAGCCAGAGAATGATTCTGGAATGATACCTTTAAAGATTTGAAAGAAAAAAAATCGGTCACATATAGGAAAACAACGTCGTCCAGTGGAATTCTGTACCCAGCAAAATTATCACTAAAATGATGGAAAAATAAAGATTTTCTGGACCAAAAAAAAAAAAAGCTGGTAAAATCCATCAGTAGCATATCTACACTAAAGAAGTGTTAAAGGAAGTTCTTAGAGCCAGTTAGAAACTGAGATCTACATTAAGGAATGAATGGCAAACATGTGAGCAAATATAAAAGATATTTATTTCTCATCTAAAAATTATTTGAAAAGATAATTGACTGTTTGAAACATAAACGATAACAATGTGTAGTGGGCTTTAGAATATGTAAAAGTAAAAATAAATGACCTCAAAGGCACAAAGGATGAGATGGGGGACAATGGAAGTCTATCATTAGAAGTGTATTGCATTCTGTGTGAGTGGTGTAATATTATTTGAAGGAAGACTAAGATGAAGATTCAGATTTATAAAAGTGAAATCAAAAGGCCTAGCTTATGATCCCATAGTGGAAATAAAATGGAATAATTAAAATATGCACATCGGCAACTGTATCAATAATCACATTAAGTTAACATTAAATGCAAATGGTCAAAGTATACCCGTTAAAAGACAGACGATGAGATTAGATGAAAAAGCATGACTCAGCTGTCTGCCATCTTCAAGAAAGCTGCTTTAATTACGCAGACAGGCAAGTTAAAGTAAAGAAGATCTACTAGAAATCGAAGAGAGAAGTAGGTAAGCTGTATTAAGTGGCTGTATTAAGGAGAATTCAGGACAGGAACTATTATCAGAGCTAAAATGAAACATTCTATAATGACAAAGGACTCTACTCGCAAGAAGTCACGACAGTCCTCCATTGAGACACGTAAGTGACAGAGATTCAAAACACTTGAAAAAAATACTCCAACCGGAAGGAGAATAGACAAATTCAAAATTACAGTCGGGAATGTCAGCGTCCCTGAATTAGCAGCAGTGGAGAGGAAGTCGGGGAGGGTTTAGAAGCCTGAACAGTGGCACCAACCCAGGTTGGTCCGGCTGATGCTTTTAGCTGAGCGCTGGTGGGAACACCCCACCCAATAGCCGAATCCCCTTTTTTTTAAATCCGTGTGCAATTGTCTCCAAGGTGGATCACAACGTAGGAGCGGAAGCTAAAATCGTGGGCGTTATCAGGCGTTGGTGAGCGTGCACAAGTGGAACACGCATCCGGCCACTTCGGAAAATAGTCCGGCCATTCCTCACAAAATTAAATGTCCATTGTACCACAAGACCCAGCCATCCCAGAGTACGGCAGACTCGGTGCTGGCCCAGGTGGCCCCTGTGAGTCCCCTAGACACGTAAAGCTGTGGGCGGCAAACAGCCAAAGCAAATGAAGGACACTCTCCTTAGTGGCCTAGCCCCTCCCCTTGTGGGAGGCATTGGGGGGTCTCGGGGGTCAGGCATGGAACGGAGGAGGGTCCCCTCAAGCTTTCCTGCCGCTGTTGGAGGGGCTGTTTTTCTTTCTCAGAAGATGAGGGCTTCTGGAAGCCTGTTGCTCCCTCCCTTCTGGAAGCCTGTAGCTCCCTTCCGCAGCGGGAATAAGCGGCCACGATCAGCATTGACCTTAGGTAGGTGACGAAAGTCAGGGAAATGGGTCCCCCCGCTGTCTGAGCACGTCCTGTAGCGGTGTGGGGTCGCACCCACCTGAGGAGTCCACGCTTCCCGCAGCTGCGCCAGGAAGGCCCCCAGCAGATGGCAGGATCCCAGGCGCCCGAACACACGGTCCGCGTCCACTTCTGCAGGTGGACCGTCCGCTGCCGCCCGAGCGGGACCGGCTGCAGAGTTTGCAAGGCCTAATCCAAAATGAAATTGCGGAGCTGCTTGTTTACCATGCTATGAAGGATTCAAGGCAGTGACTGCAGACTATGAAACTGAGCGCAGACCCCACTGATGAGGGGCTCTGTGTGGCTGCCCGGGCCCCACGCCCTGTCTCTGAGCCCCCTCCAACCCCACCCCAGAGGGAAGCTGCCAGTCCTCATGGGACACTGCCTCTTATGACATGCCTCCATTTCTGGGCGGCTGTTTGCATGAGAGGTCACCTGGGCACAGGCCGTCTCAGAGCCCTGCTCACCCTGTCAAGCCCAGCCGGGTCCGGCTCCGCTGGCTCTTGGGGACGGGGTGGGTGGGGACATGTTCTGGATTGTCCTGCAGCTTCTCCTCCTGTTTGTCTGCTCTCCACCTTCACCCTGAATTTGCAGTCTTGACATACTGTCATCCCTGTGACCAAACCCTCCTCCAAAACAAGAGGCTTCCTTCGGATCGATTCTGGCCTACGGCCCTGGCCGCTGGGTTTCAGCGCGGCCTTTCATGTCCCCAAGAGCCAGTCTGCACTCCCTTTTCAAAGCGCGTGAGGTGGCCGCACGACTTCTCAGCTGGGCAGGCAATTAGTTGAGACAGACCTTTCTTCTCCGGCCTCCCGGCCTCCGAGGGCTTTGAGCTTCCCTTCCTCCAGGGAGGCTGTCTCTGTCTCTCAGCCTGGGGACAGCTCCACGGCCAGCGAACAAAGGCCCAGCCAGCCCTCGTTAAGTGAGCCCCTGTCCCCGGCCTCTGCTGTGTGATCACCCCTCCCTCCTCAGCCTCTCAGCCTCTGCTGTGAGCTCCTCTGTGCGCCAGGTCCTGGGGCTGGAAGGCGGGAACGGTGAGGGCGGGAAGCTGTCTCTGGAGTCCCAGAGTCTCGGGTTCAAATCCTCGCTCTGCCACTTACCGGCTTTGTAACTGGGCAAGCTTCTGACCGTCTCCCGTCCTCAGTTTCCCCAGCACCTACCTCGTGGGGTTGTAGAAGGGATGAAGGGGGACAGGGCAGGAGTGGAGCAGGCGTCTCCCCACAAAGGACTTGTTAACTGTGAGCCGTGCTGGTAAGTTATGATTGACTCTTCCAGACCTGACGCCACCTGTGTGGAGGGTCCATTCACAGCGGGCCCAGGGCTCCGTGTCCAGACCAGACCCCGCTGAGGCTCGGCCCAGCTCGCTCTCCTCAGCCCCTCAAATCAGGGCTGCCCCCACCTCGATGAGGGGCGTGCCATCCCTCCTCCCTCTGGGTTCGGTCACCTTCAGTCCTCAAAGGTCCCTTTCTCAGGGAAGTCTCCCTCAGCCCCTTCAGCACCCGCCAGCCCCCGTGCTTCTCTGTGCTGGCATTTTAAGCAATGTACACACACACACACACACACACACACAGCGTTTCAGTTAAAGTGTGGTTATTTTTACCGTTAGCCCCCACCCCCCCACCCCGCCCCACCTTTCTGGAAGCTCTGAGAGGACAGGAAGTGCCCATTTGTTCACCATGGGGTCCTTGGTGCATCACGACTAGGCATAAAGGCAGTGCTTAGAGATCTTTGTTACATGAATAAATGAGTTTTGGGATGAGAGAGAGAGACAGAGACGGAACTCAAACAAGGCCAGTGTGCCTTGGGTGTAGGTAGTGGGGGGCAGGGGGTTGGCAGTGGGGTCCAGGTGTTGTTGGCCTCAGGCTACCTGGCCCTGCGGCCAGATGAGGAGCTTGATCTTTCTCCTCATCCCTTTGAGGCAGGAGGCATCCGATTTGCATTTTAGGCGGATTAGGCAGCAGCTGTGTGAGGCGTGGATTTATAGCCTGGCTTCTTCTTTCAAATCCCCAGAGTCATTTACTTCTTCTTCTTTTTTTTTTTTTTTTTATAGGATTCTGCTTGTTAGGGACAGAGCCAGGAGCTGATTGTTTCTTCCTAACTCACTTTGTGACCTTGGGCAAGTCACGTTTTCCCTGCTGGGAGGAGGGACAGAGCTCTGGCTGCTCCTCCCTCGGCCTGTAACTGCCCTCTCCCTTCTGCTCCTCCCTCGGCCAGCCCGCCTGCCACCCTCCCCTGCCACTGAGATGGCCTCTGGGCGTGGCCCTCACTCCGTGGTCCTCCCTCCGTTGAGCTGAGCGTGGGACATTTCTTAGGTGTTCGCGCTTGCGACTTCTCCAGGAGGGGCGAGTAGTCAGGACACACATGCATGGCAACCAAGCTTCTGTCTTGGGCGACCGCTCTTATCCAGCTGGTGAAAAATCACCTGGGTCTCCTTATGGGTCCCAGGATGAGGACACCGGGCGACAGACTCTTGGTTTCTATCAACCCCCTTTTCCCCGCCCACCCCGATTTTCTCCCGCTCTCCACCCTTCTCGGTGGGTTCCCTGGAGGAGGTGGTGGTGGCCCAGAAATCAGGGGAGCCAGCCTTTACGCCCGACAGGTGCCCATCCACCCCGTCTGCCCAGGGCCGGGGGCTCCTCGTGGTACTGGTGAAATCGCACCGGCAGAAAAGCTCCTTGCCACCGCCCCAAGCAGCGTTCCCTCTAGATTCATAAAGTTGGCCTGACTTTCACTCTGCCACCCAGGAGGGACCTGCACTGCACTTGAAGAAACCACCTACAGTTTTTTTTTTTTTTTTAATTTGTTTCTCTGAAACACAGATGAAGGTTTTGGCTAGAAGTCCTGGAGGATTGGGTTGTGTGGGGGAGGAGAGTAAATTTAGCCGTGGTTTATTGCCTTAAGGAAAACATACTTGGGTTATGAAGTATGCCCCCTCGAAGTCTCACTTGACGTTCTGTAAAGAAAGAGGAACGTTTTAAAGAAGTTGGCCGAGCCACCGAATACCTAGCCTCCAGAGCAAAGCTGTTTTGAAAGATTAATATAGAGCCGGAGACAGTCGGTCACTGTAATTGTACTTGTCCCGGCTTGTCCCTCTGCCCACGACGTCTCGGGCCGCATGAAAGCTGCATCCGGTGTGTGCCCAGGGCCGGGGAGACTGCGGGCACATGAAAGGCTGCCAGTGCTGGGCTTCGGGGAGCCCTCTGTGCAGACCCCGGGGGCTGGCAGGCCTCAGCCGAGTCCTTCCTTACCCACTTCCTGAGCAGGGAGGAAGGGCCGGATGCTGTGTTTGGTGTTTCTGGGCATTTTTTTAAATGAGATTAAGGATGGTTTCCAAAACCCACCTACCTGTCACGCTGCCTCCCCACCCCATGGCCCCACACAGGCTGTTCACGGTCCCCCCACCTGCCTGGTTGTGTCCCTTTAACCAGAGAAAAGTTACAGGGAAGAGAAGTCTGGGGGGACGGGGGCCACCGACCTTCTCAGACGCAGAAGACCCTCGCAGACGCTCTTTGCTGTCCACTGGTTAAAATTGTCTAAATTGTGGGTCTTGGCCCCAGCCAGTGTAGACAAGACTCTTGCTCTAAGGCCACATAGTAACCTCCCAGAAAGTACAGGGGCGGCCACGGGCTCCACCTGCCAAAGCGCAGAGGTGTCACCCTGAGGTGACCCTGTGGGTTTCATAGTGGCATCAGGACACTCTGCTTCTAACTGTTACCGTGGGGGTCCCTTAGAGTTACCAATTCTGTCCACTTGGCTGGCCACCTGAAACGGGCCCCGAACTCCAACCGGGGCTCCCCTGGGACCTCAGCTTGCGTGTCTGGCTGGCACCTGGACGGTCGAAGTCTCTGCCACTCTGCCGCCTATAGGGGAAAAACACAGGCCCCAGCTAAATGACATTTTAAAGGGCGTCACTCCACGGAGGATGACGCTCCAGGATTTCGCGTGGGAGTGGGGATGGGCTCCGAACTGTAAATGTTATGGAAACACATTTCTTCGCCTGGAGGTGGGCGGGGGAGCAGAAAATCTGCTCACGGAGAAGCCGGCTCTCCGCGGGGCCCGGCCCTCCCCGACTGCGGCGCCGGCGCCGGCTCACCAACCCGCCCCGCGCTGGATGTCGATTAACTTCACCGACAGTTTCCCCTCCGTGTCCAAGGGCAGCTTCTGAACCGGATCCAGTCTGCGCTAACCTCATGACCTGCACAGAGGGACAGTGCCGTGTCCCCTCTGGGGTGCCCGATATGATAAATCACCTGCAGGCTGCTCGAGGAGGCAGACAAAGGACAAAGAAGAGACAATAGCTCTAACTTCCAGGGAGCGGTCTTCTTCTTTTTTTTTTTTTAAATGTAATTATGATCTAATCATACAAATACCAACATCTGGAATCCTGCAGTATGAGACCCTGTTATGTTTGGAAACTGCATGCTAATGGGGCAAGATTTCTTTCCCGTTCACGGGCAGATCGCACGGCGTTTTGGGGAGAGCTGGTGCAGGCAGAGAGCAGATCTGTCAGTTGAATTGTCATTTGAGAAGCCCCAAGGGTTCGGGCCACCTGTCAGGCCCCTGGCCTCACCTGCATTGAAAACCCAGACCAACAGAGGCCTGCAGAAAACACTCCCAGAACCGACTTGTCTTGAAAAGCCCCGAGACAGAAGCCAGACATGACCAAACGTTTGTATTTGTCCTTTGCATTTGTCTCCCGGCCTAAAAAATATGAATTCTAGACCAGGAGTTTGAAGATTTTATTTTATTTTTCCTTCTGAGATTACGGACGGGGGAGGATGGCGCTCTGCCCACCGGGAGGCCGAAAGGGTCGTGGTGTGCCTGGGCATCTCTGTCATCGTGCTGGCGCCTCAGGAAAGTCTCTGTGTGTTTGAGGCCTTTTTTTTTTTATTATTCTAAACCTTTTTCAGGCCGTCACATAGGTGGAGGGGAAATGCATTTCCTCCTTTCCTATTCCCAGATCTGAGCTTTGGAAAATCCAAAGTCTGTTTGTTTTCCAGAGTCGATGAGCCAAGAAGAGTCAAACTCAGAAAAAGTTCTGACGATACCTCGCAGAGGCCTCCTCGACTTTTCGGGGGCAACATCTGGGTCACTCGTTTTCCGCAATTGTCAGAAAGCAGAGACCGTCTCCTGGGAGAAGGAAAAGCTGCTTCCACGTCCTCCGAGGAGTGATCATCCCTCGTGGTTATTAATTTTTAACTTTTGATAGTTTTTATCACCTAAGCTTGTATATTCTACCTCAAAGGCCCTAAGACAGAGAAGGGGGCTCAAAAGGGTTTTTGCAAACACTTAAAAAAAACCTGCAGTTTCAGGACTCGTGGCTCGGACTCTGCCATGCCCCGCCCAGCATACACCTGAGGAAAGGTGCCAGGTGTCCCGACCAAGCTGACGAACCCAGGAGGGCGGTGGAACCAGGCGGCTCACAGATCTAATGACCCGATGTTCGCGGAGGCAGAATTCAGTTAGATGTTCGGTTTACAGCCACTGGTCAAAACCTAAGAGTCGTTTAAGCCCTAAAATAATCACTACGGTCAGAGATCAGGACGTTTGTAAATCCACAGACCCTTCTGCTTTGGGGAGAGCAAGTCTTAATTTTTCCGTAGATAATGTAAATGCGACAGAAGTCACAAAAAGGGGCCGTGACTTCCCGCCCCCTCCCCGAGGCAGGCAACCGTGGATGGCAGACCTAGACGCAGCGTGTCTCCATGAAGAGTGCTGGTGACAGCGTGGAGAGGCCGGTGGCGGGACCAGGCTGTCCCTGGGGTCAGTAACTTTCTTCTCACTTGACGGACGTCTTCATCGAAAGCGAGGAGGGGGCCCGCCACCTGGACCCCATTTTCCGTCTTCTAGCGGGGAGTGGAATGTTGTTACTGTGGGATCGTTCTATTTATTTAATACGTTTCCCTTGGAATGTCTACGTGTGGCCACTGCCCTGCTTGGCGGCCCTTGATTTACGGTAGTTATAAACATTCCAAAGTAGACATGTCAGTTAAACGATACAATAACATTATACAGTTACAGTTCTGTTATAAATGTGCCGACAGTTCCAAAAGATCCATTTTCTGTGCCCCTGCCCCCACCTCATTCCTTCCTGCTGCCTACGCAGTGATGACTTTGAGGCCACCGGCTCCGTGGAAAGTGGGCGGAAGATCTGAGGGTTAGTCATAGTGTCCCCCCTCCACCCCGCCCTCTGGAAAGGATTTCTAAGAAGCCTTAGTACTGGCGTCCAGGAGGAACAGGCTCCTCTGGAGAACACACTTGAACTTTCTCTTCACCAAAAATCACGATTATTCGCATAACCAGTGCATTCCCAGGAGAAACGCTCATCCAGGGTGGCAGCCGGCTGAGTCACTGAGGTGACGCTGCCTTTCCTCCTTTTCTGCCCAACAGAGAGCATGGTTTGTTTTTCCTGAAAGACACTGGAAGAGGGAGGGAAGACAGCTCTCCATGGATGCTGCAATTTGGAGCCTTAACATTTGCTCAGAAAACCCACCTGAGTATCTTCCACAGAGAAACAGCAGAGAGAGAGAGATTCCTTACATGTCTGTCCACAGACCCCTGGAGCTACCACACGCTGCTAGGTCTGCCTCGTTTCCCACTCGCCGATGTGTGTCAATCTGACAACTGATATTTGAGGTAGAACGTGCACCTAAACGTGTTTTATTCTCTCTCCTTGAGCAGAGGTCAGCAAACTGGAGTCCAGAATAACTATCCAGGGCACTTGCTTTTCTCTCTCGTCATCTTCCCCTAGCTCACCAACCTCTCTCACTTTGATGAATGCAATGGGTTCCTAACCGGTTTCCCTAAAACCCATTCATTCGTCTTTCCCTGTCCCCATTCTTTCTACCATCCTGTCATCCATCCCACCATCCACGATCATCCAGCCCACCACCCATCCATCCATCATCCATCCATCACCCCATCCCATTGTCTGCATCCATTTATCCAACCATCATTCATCATTTATCCATCCATCCATCCGTCTCATCCCATCCATCCATCCATCCATCATCCATCCATCCATTGTCTGTTTCCATTTATCAATCATCATTCATCATTTATCCATCCATCATCAATCATCCATCCATCATCATCCATCCATCCATCACATGAATGTGGATTGGCCTTGTCTCAAGCACTGTGTAGGTCTAGTATGGGGGGACACAAACAGATTTCTTGCTCTCAAAAAAAAAAAAAAAAAAGTAGATTTCAAAGTAAGATACTCCCTGAGGGGAAAAAAAGCAGGCTATCTGGGAAGAGAATGACATCAGGGGCCTCCTTAGAGAGAGTTTCAGGGGTGACGGGCCCCACCAAGGAGGTGATAGAGTGGCAGAAAGACCATATAGTTTGTTGCTCAAACTGGGACACTTCGGAGGAGGAGAGGGGGAGCAATTAGAAATGATTCTAGGGTAACAGGTGCAAATGAGGACTGGCCCAGGTCCACTGAGGGGTATGGTCACCCCCCTGCACCAAGACGCAGAAGAGATGCCGAGAAAGTTAGGGGCACGGAGGAGGGGAACACCCCCGCTTTTCCCTGCGGGGGAGGCTGCACACCTACGTGAAGACGAAGCAGGAGAGAGAGAGCAGAAAGGAAAGGCCGAGTGGTGCTGGGGAGACGGTGGTTGTGTAGGGGTGAAGTGAGTGAGTTTCCGAAGCAAATGCAGGAAATGGAGAGGACGGTGGGTCTGAGAAATGTTTCTCCGATTCTCAGGGGCCAGTAGGAGCTCACTGGATGCTGCTGTTTTTATTTTAGGGTAAAACACTTAGAGGATGTCAATCCGAGTCCAACGGAATTCCCGCGAAAGTCAGTAACGATATAAACGTTGTCCTCACCTACAGTCACCACCGCCGTCAGTCTCCTCCCAGTGCAGGAAAGGGGTCTGATATTTCATCCGTGTGCTTCCTGATCTGCGACGCAATCTACGATTTCTTGCGGACACTTCTACTCTTCGTTATCTATATCAGGAATGTCAAGCCCAAATCTGCCATGATCATCTCCACTTGGTCCAAATGGTCTAAATACAGGTCTCAGACCTACCCCCGCCCCCAAATTCATCGTGCTGTTAATTGGGGCTACCTGCATTACCTTTTTATGGTCGTTCTGCCAAAAGATGCACATGAAAGAGTGAGATTCTTTTCTCATTTCTTAATAAGTTGGGCTGTTTGAGATGTACGTCTTTGAGTAGGTCTCCCGATGGGCCCCGGACCAGGAGTGGCTGGGACGCCGAGGTTGCTCGGGCACATTCTCTTTGGGGTGCTGTGGCACCTCAGCCTGTTGCCTGTGCGCTCTCGCTTGAGCGTGAGCTCCTGAGGGCAGGGACGCTGTCTGTTTATCTCTAGCCCCAACTCCGAGCATGGCGGGCACTCGGGACGTGCTCAGTACATGTGTCGTATGGGAACGAGCACCGGGCTCCCAGAACAGCGAACGCCCTCTGCGTGACGCCGCAGGGGGACCAGCTCCGAGCTCACGCTTCATTTCACTAACTGCTGCCGCGGAGACGGAGCAGATGCTCCACGTGGGTTATTTAATGTCAGAGTTTCATCTTCCCCTACACCAGGCTGGCCCCGTCTCTACGTCCATCAGTTCTCCAAGGCTATCCGAGGAGCTTCGTGAAAGTAGATAGTCCAGATGGCTCACGTGACCCAAGGCTGGGTGCTGAGCGTCACACCTCACCGCCTTGCAGTCTGGTGTCTTCTGTCAGCATCGATGGGTCAGGTGAATGCCCTGAGGCCATGCCTGGCGGTTCCTGGGCTGGACCCTCCAACATCAGGGGTATCCTTGCCAGCGGTGGTCACAATCACAGGCTGGGTGATGGTGGGGGGTCTCACCCTTTCCTCCTCTGCAGCTAGCTCTGTGATTCTGGGAGAGAGCCCGTCATGTCTGAGCCTCAGTTACTCCTGCCCTGCGCAGGAGGTGCTCGGCACACCAGGCAGGATTTGTCACCACGTGCATTGACTGGAGGTGACGGGCTCTGGGGAGGACTCCCAGTGCTTTGCAGCAAGGCCCTCCCTGGATGCCCAAGGCAGGTGTAGGTGGAGTGTGCTCATTCCTCTCTTTCTGGACTCAAAGGTGTAGGACATCGCTCAGCCAGGCTGGGTGCCCCGGCCTTGCTACGTCTCGGACAGCCTCTGCTTGTCGCCCAGCAAAGACCACAGCTTTGAAGGCGCCTGCCCCTGGCATCCTGTGGCCACGTCAGAATGCCCGAGGGCGGCCATAACGCCCGGCCTGGGGCCTGACACTGCGTGCGGGCCCCTACCCCGACGTGACTGAGATTCGCTTCGTTTATGTTCTCACAGAGCGAACAAGACTGGCATCCGAAGTGGCCTAGTGAGTGAATTCTGGGAAAGGATGTCGGTGCAACTTCTGGGACGATGACGTTTCCAGGGGCCCGACCCTGAGTCTGTAAAGTGGGGATGGATGGTCCTGGGGGCGAGGGAGGGGCTGAAGGTGACCAGCTCCTTTGTTAAGGGCTCCCAGTCTTAGGGAGAAGCCTAGAGAGCATTGTGACACACCGTCCCTTCATTCCGCATCTCTGCATTGAGCGCCCAGCGTGTGCCAAACCCCATGGATCAGAATCAGGCAGGAAGAGGGGTGTTTGAGAGGATTTGATAAAGCAGATGGCATTTAGGAAAAGCAACGGGGCACGGTGTGGTCCTGGAGGATGGGTGACAGTTGGGCTTTGAGAATAGGGACCCAGAGCCCATGCTGCCTGGGCGGGAGAGAGCCAGGCGAGGAAAGCCTGCCAGGTCTCCACCAGCCGGACGACCCAGCAGCCGGGGATACGGGGCCTGCTGACCGGTCCCTGGGGGCAGCCGCCTGCGGCCAAGGGCGGGTGGAGAAGGGCAGACGAGCTCCGAGGGGCCATCGGAAGGGACCCGGCACAGGCCTGCTCCCTTAGGATTTCCAGGACCTGGTTTAGGGGTTGCAGACTCAGGGCCTGAAGGGGTCTCAGGGGAGCCAGACAGGGTGTGACGTGAGGGAGAGGCGGAGAGTGTGGCGAATGAGCTCGTTCGTCCCACGACAGAAGCGGCCCAGGGTAGCGGGATCTTCCAGTTTTTTTGGTAGACCCTGGGAATGGGATTTTTTAATGAGTTATCTTCATTTTAAATTTTATCAGCAAAGTCACATTTTTGAAAAGGAAGCATTTTGCAAGCAGGACAAATGAACTTCGTCTGTGGGCTGGATATCAGTCCCTAGTCGCTGGTTGGGGGCCTCAATCGGGGGGCACAGTGAGATGAAGGAGCATGTAGCCCCAAGCTGCACTCACCCGCCTGCGGGGGCGGGGGGCAGTGGTCGGGGGTGCTGCCCGGGTTGGGGCCGAGTTAAACCCGCCGCTGTAAACCGTGCACGCAGCACTGTAGTGGGCTTTCACGCTCACGTCTGCTGTCCCCCATCGCACCCCCCGTCCTCCCCACCCTCTATCTCTGCATTCTGTCTGTTTTATAGAACGTTTATCCCAATTTACGATCGTGTATTTCCTTACTCACTCGTCTGCGTTTTCCCTCCCTCTGTGAGGACCGGGCATATGTCTGTTTCCCGCTTTATCCCCAGAGCCAGGCAAACGGCAGACGACTGGCGGGCGTTTGTTAAGTCGCTGCTGTTTCACCTCCTTAGGGGGAGGTGTTGTCATTGCTGGCGGTAGAGTCATTATCATTTTCACAGTCATCACCCAAATAACTGAGGAAACAGATGCACAGAGCGGTTCAGGGACTTGGTTCAGATTGCGCAGCCCGGAAATACTGGAGTGGAGACTCGACCCCAGGACCGATGGGTTCTTAAGACCCTGGCTTTAGCTTAAACACTGGCTCATCCCTACGCATCCCTTAGATTTGAGCATAGACCTCACCACCTCCAGGAAGCCCTCCCTGATTTACCCACCAGCTGGATTAGGTGCGGCCGCTGGGCTCTCCGGCCCCTCGGAGCCTCTACCCAGGACTTATCTCTCCATACTGCATTTTCCAGTTTCCTCTCTCGTACCTGGGTTGTAAAGTTCACCTTCAAGACAGAGAACTTGTTTCATCCACGCTGTCACTGCCAACCCCTTACAGCCCGGTACCCAGCATGTGACAATAATAGCAAATCAAAGCAATCCCGATGATGCTGAAGACAGGAGAGGACCATTGGTGACAAGGGCGCCCGTGTGGCAGGTGCCCACGTTTTGCTTACTTGTCCTCGTTTTGCACACCAGGAGTCTGGGGCTGAGAGAGCAACGTGCCAGCGGCCACACAGCTGGCCAGAGGTGGTAATAGGCTTCCCACCCAGTCCCGCATGTCCCCGAAGCCACCGTCCTGGCCTCTAACCCCTGCGCTGACAGATCCACCGCAAGTACTTCCGAAACGCCGGATGAGGGGGTCGGCAGCGTGGCGGCGAGGAGGGCGGGGCCGTACGGTTTCCGTCACCGGGACTCAGCGGAAGCCGCCGGGGCCGCAGCACGGATGGGCGTGGCTGTGTTCCAGTAAGACGTTATTCACACGTGCGCGTGCACGCACGCACGCACGCCACGCACGCGGTGGGCCAGACTTCGCCTGCGGCCTGCTGCACGTCGCTGAGTCAGATGCCAACGTCCCGAGGCGTCCTTGCTTCAGAGAAAGTGCCGCGTGGAGAACCTGCGCCTCCTAGGCTCGAGGCGAGCGTGGTGTCTGTCAAGCGACTGAGTGACTGGGTTCCGGTGTGCTCCCCGCGTGCTCGGCAGAGCAGGCGAGTGGCTCGCGGTGCGGTCCGTGGATGTCCTCCCAGTGGCCGTCACTCTTCTGTAGGGAACCGCCACCGTCCCTCGGTACCTACGTGGAAACTGAGGCCCGGGCGTGAAAGTTCTGTTCCGGCCGGCCAGCGGGGCTCCCGGCTCAGGCAGGACGGGCGCAGTTCCTCCTGGAAGTCACAGCAGGTGCACAAAGAAGAGCTTCACTCCGACCCCGCCCAGGAAATCCGGGAGGGCTCGCTGCTCACCTGTCCTCATGGCGAGGTGGAGAGAGGCGGGAAAACTCGGCGCCTGCCCTCAGGGGGTTAAGCACAGTGAACCTTACACACCACCCGGATGCAAAGTCACACGAGAGCTCGAGGCACCGGCCGTCCTGTCCCCACGGGGCAGCCGAGGTCTGTCACGCGGACGTTGTCCGGGCAGGAGTTAGTCGTGGCTTCGTGGGCAGTCCAGGCCAGACCCTACGCAACGCCTTCATAAAGAGCCTCGTACATGGGGACGCTGTGGGCTACATTCACCTCTGCGCACCAGCTGGCTGCGTAGACGCTCGCGCTCCCCCCATCACAGGGGACAGAAGGCGCCTGGGGTGACTGCCTAGCATCACTGCAGACTGAGATGTCTCGATTTAGACAGCTAAATGGCCCGCAAAGGGGCCGGGAGGGCGCCGGTGGGCACATACAAAGCTCGTAACATCCACAAGCAGACCGTCATCTTGAGCAAACAGGCTGGCCGTCAGGGGCCGGGGCTGCGCACTAATTGACAGATTCGATCCAACGTCACGCTCGTTTCCGAACTCAGATCACTTCAGTTACAGGTTATTGATCCAGCTGACGAGCCTGGTCTGCCTTTGACGCAGACGCCCTTCAATGGGCTCGATAGTTTTCCAGCTCGACGCATTAAGTTTTCTCAAGCGCCTCTGTGGGCCCAGAGGCCAGGGAAGCTGAGGTCGGGGCGTGAGGGCACTGGGAGGGCTGTGGCAGGTTGGAGGTGGTGGCTGGTGGCCGCATTCCCCAAACTTGCCTGGATGGAGGGACTCTGGGCTAGAGATTCTGACTCAGTGGGTCTGGGGGCTTTAACGAGCCTCCCCAGGTAATTGTGGGTGCCCAAGCTTCAAGTCTCCCTGGGATCTTTCAGAATGTTCCAGAATCTTCAGAATCTCTGGATCTGATGTGCCAGAGAGTGGGGTGATGGCTGCTTCCACTGCAGCTCGTTGCCTTCTGCAAGGAATGGCCTATCGGGGGCTGGGAGTTTGGGGGCGCTGTAGTTGGGCACCCTGACCCAGGCTGCCCAGAGTAAGCCTCAGCGAAGTTGGTTGAGTCCACAAAAGAAGGGAGAACTCACAGAACTTTCTATCACCACCGAGGCACCTCCGTGCCCGTTAGGCACGCCCCATCCCCCCACCCTGCCCCCGCCGGCCTCTGGCAACCAGCAGCCCGCTTTCTGTGTCTGTGGGTTTGCCTGCTCTGGGCATGTCAGTCGAATGGGATCACACAAGATGTGACCTTTTGTACCTGGCATCTTTCACTCAGCATAATGCTCTCGAGGTTCATCCATGTCATAGCGTGTATCAGTACTTCATTCCCTTTTATGGCTGAGTACTATTCCACTGCATGGGTGGACCACATTTTGTTTATCCATCCATCTGTTGATGGCCGTTTGGAAAGGCTTCAAACTGAGGACGTGGAAGGTCTGAGCTAGCCAGGTGGCTTTTGTTTACAAGGAAGCAGAACCCAGCTCAAACAGTGTAAGCTAGGAAAAGGGACAGTACTCACTCCTCTACTAGAAAAGACCTGGAGTGCATCAGCTTCAGGAAAGGCTGGATCCAGGTGCTTGGCCAGTGTCATCGGGACTTGGATCCCCTCTCCGTCTCTGTTCCACTTCCTTTTATGGCGGCTGATTCTCAGGCAGGCTCTCCCCACGTGAGCTCCCTGCTCACATCCCCGCGCTCGGCAATCCCGGGGGGAGAGAAAATGCCTTTCCTAACAGTTCCAGTGAAATTCCCAGAGCTGGCTCTGATTGGACCATCTCGGGTCACATGAGTCAGAAGTCAGGAGGTGAGTCCGACCTCAACTGGGAGCAGGTGAAGGGGTTCAGACTGGGGATTTTACAAAGAAGGAAGACTTCTTCCTCAGTGACGTGGGCTTCTCGAGTCGGGCCCCGGACCAGGCACAGTGTCTGCTACGCAGTCGTGGTACCGACGGGGAGGAGGAGAGGGTGATGCCTGCAGGTCCCAGCAGGCGGAGTCGGTGTGCTGGAGACACCTGGAGAGTAGAAAGGTTGGAGAAGAGAAGGTTCGAGAAGGCCGAGAAGGAAGGGCGGCCAGCTGGACGCCAGAGGCAGACATCCTGCTGCCTGCCGTGCCAGCCAGGTAACCGCTGGTCACCGCTAAAGCATCCTCGAGTGTCCCGGAGTCACGTGGGCACAATTCTGCGCCCGCTGCAATGATTTCCCTTCTCGCCTTAGCTGCCAGGATGCAGGGCGCCGGACTAGAACATCTGACCTCCCACCATTTCCCAAAGCCTGGGTACCTGGGAGACTTTCTGACCCCTCCCCCTGCATGCTGGTCTTGATTTTCCTCTTTCTAGTTAACAGCCTTTCCATTTTATGTACCGTTTATTGTAAACCACCTCAAATCCTTTTTGGAAGCAGGCAGGGTATAAATTATAAATAGACTTAATTTAAAAAAACTCAATAGGGCAGTTTCTCTGTAGGGCTCCTAGCAATTGCTTCTGCTGACATTTCCCTCGTCACCCTGGTGGAGGGGACAGGTGACAGCAGCTGGGGAGGGGTTTAACCCTTGGGGTGCTGTGTCTGGGGGGCTCGGCCGTGGGTGGGGGGACCAGAACGAGCCCGGCACGGGCGACGGTCACAGTTCCGAGGCTGAGCTGCACAGAGAGTGGGGTGACGCGTGCGTGTTGGAACCCCTCTCCCCTCCAGGAAATCCACTCTGTGCAGTTGCCCCACGTTGCCACTCGACACACACACTCGGGCTGGCCATCCCTCGTTTTTGCCAGGCCGTAAACTCCTGGAGAAAGAATGCCGGCGCTATGGCCGACGAGTCGGGGAGCTCCCAGGGCCTGCTTGCCTTTCGTGGGGCCCCAGAGCCATGTGAAGCATCTCAGTCCCGTCCACTGAGCTGTAAGAGCAGGCTCTGCTGGCAGGCGGGGGGCTGCACTCGGTCTCAGCGTTGGGCCACCCTGTTGGGAGGCAGCTACGGGGTTAGCGCGCACCAGGCTGTGCGACTTTGGGTGAACATCCAACCTCTCCGAGCCTCGACGTCCTCGTCTGTCAAGTGGGTCTAACAACAGGACCTATGTCAGAGGGTCATGGGCTGATGCATTGAGTTACTGAACTATATCTAAAGTGCTCAGAAGGGAGCCTAGCACGTTGTAAAAACCCAGCCTTTGTGGTGGTTCTGTGCTTTTGTGGAAAACGCACGCGCGCGCGCACACACACACACACACACACACACACACCCTGTTGTAGATCATTTTTACAGTTTTTTCTCTCCTGTCCCTGTCCTCACCCAAGAAACTCGTTATTTCATGGAGGCAAATTCGCTTGAGCCATCCATCCACGTGCCCTTCCCTCTTTCCTACCTTCCTCCCTCCCTCTTCCCTCCCTCCCCCCTTTCTTCCATCATCCCAAGTGTTTGTGGAGCACTTACTATGTTCTTGGTAGGGAGGGGCACAGTGGTCCCTGCGCTCCAGAAGGCCCCGTTCTAGGTGGCATTTCAGAAAACAAACAAACAGAAAAGAATTTCAGAGAATGAACTGTGAGAAATAAAAACTCGGGGGGGGGGGTGTGACTGGTTCGGGCAGGTGGCTGGTAAGAGACCAGGAGGACACTCTGATGAGCCTGGTGAGAGGAAGGCAGGGACGCCTGTGGGGCAGATCTTCTGGCCGGAGGAAAAGACTTGAGGCTCTGGGCTGCATTGGAGGCAGTGAGCTGGAAGAGGTTGGAGGGGGTGTGAGGGAGGGCTGGAGGGGGCAACGGAGGGAGACGTGGGCAGGGAGGGTGCAGTCGGGCAGGCATTCAGTCAGGCAGGGATTCAGCCCCGCAGGGCCTGGGGCCCTGGTGAGGAGAAAGATTTTATTCCTAGTAGTTAGAGCAGAGTCGAGGACCCCAGAGGCTTCTTCAGCATGCCATGCTATGCCCTGCCCCCAGGACTAAGGCTCCCAGCCTAGCTGATCGGGATGATGGGCTTCCGAGGGGTGGCTGCGGGCAGAGGCCCTTGGTGGCCTGGCCTCACAACCTGGCGCTGATGCTGGCCGTGCAGGCCCTGCAGCCCGAGCCTCCCCAGGCTCCCGCACCGAGGCTGCTGGGCCCTGAGGACCCACTGGCCAGTCTAGTGGCATCACGGGTTTGTGTTCCAGCTGCACAGAAAGTTCGTGCTTTATTACATACACATGCGCCTCACACTTTCCGAGGGGAGGGCCCTTCCTCCGGCTCTCCGCCCCGCCCCAACCCGCACCGGCTGTGGATTGATTCATTCGCTGCTCCCAGGTTTGTTTTGCTGCTTCTCCGTGGGGGTGCCAGGCCTGGAGGGCACGGAAAGGAGGGAGAGGTCATCATCTCTGTCCTAAAGGAAGTGGCAGGGGAGCCGTCGAATTAGCATAAACTGAAAAGTTAAAAACAGCTGAGAGAGGGTTGATGGGCTGGCAGAACCCATGTGTCTGGAAACTGGAAAATCCCTCTAGAAGCGGCCGAGGGGGGCCGGGTAGGAGAGAGGGCTCATGCCAGGTGCATATGGATCATACGGATGGAGCGAAGTTAGGAAGCTGCCTGCCCTGCAGGACTTGTCAGAGCCTTCATGCCCCCGGTTACCCTCTCATCTCCCCGGTCCCTCTACCACTTTCTTGCTGGGTCCTGGGACCTGTCACTGCCTGGCTCCAGCACCTGCTTCTCTCACTTGAAGGTTGCCCTCAGCCTTTGTGACCATATTGAGCAGGCAGCTCTTACGAATGCCTGGAGGATGTGGGTGTGAGTGCGTAAATGTCCCCACTCCCTCCCTCTGAAGGGAAAAACCACCCCCGAGGTGGGCCTCACTGTTCCCAGAGCCTACTGCAGGAGGGGAGCTGCCACCCTCCACAGGATAGTCACCTCACTTGACCTGCCCATCCTCCCAATCCCCAGGCTTGCTTCTTTGGTCCCCTCCGGGTCCCTCCTGTAAGTGCCCCCTAACGAGTCACTCTGCTGTGGTCCTTATCTCAGGGCATGTGTCTGGGGCCCGATACCAGACAGCGATGCTTCCGGTCGGGTGTTAAACCTGGTATAAGGTAGATAGCAGTCTGCACTGCAGGACTTGTCAGAGCCTTGACTCTACAGGCGCATGGCGGTGCTCCAGGAGCGGGAGCAGGAGGCAGCATGGCGCTCGCCCTTATTTTCCCAGAGACTGCTGCGAGGAGAATGAACACGCGCCCCACTCGCAAAGTGAGGGGCTGGGCTCTGACCCCGGGCAGTCTGACCCCGGAGCTATCTCTGCCACGTGCCCCCATGTTTATTTCAGAAAATTCCAAACATTCGCAAGAGAGAGTGAGGAGTCTGTGGACCGACCCTCGCCACGCCCGTCGCTGCATTCCGTTCTCTCCATCCACCTTACCGGGGCCATCCTGGGTCACACATCGCTCCTTCAGAAGGTAGCTCGGCAGGCAGCAGAGCTGGTGCTCCCACGACCCCACTATCCTGCTATAGGGGAGTAAAACCTCTCAATAAAATTGCCCCACTAGAACGCCAGCTCGAGCGTGCGTGCTTTGCTTGGTCCGTTACTGGATCGAGCCCATAGCATGGTGCCCGGCGCGTAGGAGATGCTCGACAAGTGTTTGTGGGCTGTTCTTTCTCTCTCTCATGCATCTATCTATTTATCATCTATCTATCATCTACCTACCTACCGATCATCTATGCACATCCCTTAAATGAAAACAAGATCCTTCTAACTATACCGTTTTGCGACCTTCTGTTTTCCCCTAATGATTTATCACAACCGCAGCAAATGTGAGTCCGCCATGCCATTGTTGCTGCCTGTGCCGTCCTGCGTCGTGTCAATGTGTCGACTTTCTTTGGGACTGTTTTTCATTGCTGTGGATGATGCCGCAGTGAACACCCCCATTTGTGGGCTTTGGGGAGCATCCACGATGATTCCCTCAGAATTGATTCTTGGAATTGGAAGGGCCGGGTCAAAGAGTGTGCACCTTAAAAAGATGGTTTTAGTATTTTAGAAAGTATTTTAGGTAGCTCTTCACGGTGCATGGCAACCTTCATCAGTAGAGAGTGACCCCACTAGATTATTTTTCCCTGGAATCCTGTTTGAGAAAATGGATGTGAAAATAGGAGCCGTTGGGAGGAGGGTGGTTACCTGCCGCGGCCGCCCTGGGCGGCGCACGGCGCGCTCAGCACACTGGCCGGTCTCGGGGTGGCCTTGCGTGGTCTTTACTTCCAGTTCGTGCTGCAGCCCCGCTGCTTCCCGCCCGGGGCGTCCTCACCCCCTTTGACTTCGAACGCTTCGGATTTTCTCCTTTGGCACATGATCCCTCTGTCCGAGTCCGTAGGCTTCTTTGGCCCCGGCCTGCGGGAGGACATGAGTCCCTCCTCTTGAGTCTGCTGGAGTTTGGAGGCCGCATGTCCTAGTGGCTAAGACCATGAGCTTCTGGAATCAGGCAACCTGGGTTGGGGTCCGGACTTTACCATTTACCAGCTGTGGGGCCTTGAACAAGTTATGTAACCTCTCTGAACCTCAGGTATAATGCGCATATGTCCCAGAATTGCTCGGGGCGGGCAGGGATGAGGTCTGAGTGCAGGCAGCTCTCGCTGCTTTGCAGAATGTACACGGAGCCATGTGCTGGGTGTGCCCTGAGCACTTTGGGCGTTAGGCACTTGTCCTAAGGCCAAGGGAAGGCATTGGGGTGCTGGGGGGCTGGCGTCCGTGTGTCTTTTCCCCTCTGGCATTGTAAACTCTACAGAGAAGAGCTTGGTTTGCACTGAACCCCCAGTGCCTGGCAGGTGCCAAACACGAAGCCGGTGTGCAAGAAATGTCTACTGGACAAATGGCAGATGGCAAGTGGCCGGAGACCCTGGGGACAGACGCCTCATGTGACGGTATCTTTCTGGAGAGAGCGGTGAGGAGGCTTGGACTCGTCTCAGTGATACTGGGAGAGAAGTAAAGTGGAGGCTCCCGCCAGGGCAGGGAAGGGTGATTGCATTTTGCAAAGATGCCAGTTGATACCGTTAGGACAGAGAGGGCAGGTTTCTGGGGCAGCCGCGGGTCAGCGCAGCAGCGAGAGAGGACCGTCCTGCCTGGGTTGCTAGGCAAAGGGCCGCGGACAGAATCGATTGGTCTGCGGAGGCTGCAGTGTTGATGCAGCTCGAGGCTGGAGAGCAGCAGAAATGACCTGCAGAGCTGCCCGCAGGGGCCGTGGACGCCCACGCCGCTGGAGGGGGCGTGGAGACACAGGGCCGGGCACAGCCCGGTGCACATTCCAGCTCCTCCCACTCCGACAGTGCATGCCACCAGGCAAGGACGCCCCGTCCGAGCCTCCGTGCCCTCAGCCGCTGCAGTGACAACCCCGGCCTTCCACGTGTGTGTCTCGTAGCACATGGTTCCCAGTGCCTAGCGCTGGCTGGGTCCTTCCTAGATTTCGATGGTCCCACCCTCTTCTCCCAGCCCCTCCAACTGCTGTCACCTACTGTGTAAACCCAGCCCCTAGCCCAGGGCCGGCACACAGTAGGCTCTCAACACCTGTATGTGGAATGAAAGAGTGAATGAATGATTGACAGAGTTGTAGCCTCCCTATTCTCGAGCTTCCAGTAAAATAAACGTGTGTCACTCATGATTTGGGTCACACAAATGCATACCTGTCCCAGGTAGCTGCTGGTCACTGTGCCAGCCTGGGCTGCTAGAGGCAGAGGCTGAAAAGTCAAAGCAACATGGACTCGAGCCCCAGCTGGGGCTCTTTGCTGCTGTCACCCTCCCTCCCAGGCCCTCCTGTGTGAGCTAGGAATGACTCCCCAGGAGGGGCGGGGACCTGGAAGTCACCGTGGGTAATGCGCCTAGCAGGGTGCCCGACCCTTCACTGTGCTGGGCAGCCGAGCCTGGGCCATGGGGTGGCTCGGGAGGGGAGAAGGGCCTTGCCGTAGTGGGCAGTGTTACTGGGGCTTGTCATCCAGGTGCCATTCTAAGCTCTTCCTACGTCGGCGGTGTTGGTGGGCCGTCCGCGGTGTTGGTGGGCCGTCAGCAGCCCTCTGAAGGAGAAGCTGGGGCGAGCGCCCCTGTTTCGCAGGCGAGGACAGAGAGGCTCGCAGAGGACGAGCTTTGCCCCAGAATCCAGCAACCACTCAGCATGAACATCGTTCATTCACCAGGTTTACTGTGCTTCGCAGCATCCATCCTCCCAACAACGGTCCACACGGGGGCTGTTATGGGCCCCGTTCGCCAGTGAGAAACCGAGTCCAGGTGGGAGGAACCGGGGAGCCTGACTCAGTGCCGTGCAGCCAGGAGGGGCTCCCCCTGCACTGCTGGGGAGCTGGGAAGACAAGGGACACAAATGCCTCTGCTGCCCTCTGAGGCATCCGGCCATCTGCCTGCAGCCCTCCAGACCCCCAGGCCCTGGCTAGTGTCCACAGCTGTAGGACAGACAAAGCCAGAAGCCTCAGGTGGAGACTCTGGTTGGCCGAATAACAGCCCTACGAAGATGTACACACCCTCAAACCCATAACTTGTGACCATGTTACCTACATGGCTGTCAGATGTGCTTAAGAACCTTGAGATGAGGACATTATCCCAGGGGATCTGTGTGGCCCCCGTGTAACCACAGGATCCTTACAAGAGGGAGGCGGGGGAGTCAGAGGCGGAGCGATGGGGAGAGGCCGCGGTGCGAGCTTTGAAGATGGAGAAAGGGACCGTGAGCCAGGAACGCAGGTGACTCTAGAAAGCTGGAAATGACAGGAAATGCAGTCTACCCTGGAGGCTCCGGAAGGAACCAGCCCTGCTGACACCTCGATTTTAGGACTTCTGATTTCCAGAAATGTAGGCTAAAGAATTTGTGCTGTTTTAAGCCACTAAGTTTGGGGAATTTGTTACGGCAGCAAGAGGAAGCTAATACAGACGGTCTGTATTAGGTCTGGGAAGATGAGGTCCAAACCATGGTATCAGAGGTTGGGCTCCCCAGCGGGGTCGTGGGGGTGCTGGGAGCATCAGGAGGCATCGAGATGCAGACGGCAGCCAACGGGGCTGGGCTGTCACCTCTGCGGCCGTACTTGAGTGGCCATCTGCCCTGCTCTTGGCTGCACCATCTACTGGTTCGGTGGCACCATCAGCTGCTAACAGGAGCGAGAGCTCTGCCCCCAGCAGTCCTCCAACTTCCTGCGCCCCTTCAGCGACAAGGCACAGCAGCTTTCTGGAAAAGGAGGCGAGACGCCAGCAGGGGGCAGAGTTTTGGGGAGAGCTGCTCAGAGTCCCCATCTGAGAAGGGGCGAGGGCAGAGGGGACTAGCAGTCAGGGCTGTGCTCATTGATGGTCAGCTCGCTGGGAAGGGGGTGAACCGAGACAGAATTAGCTGGCCCTGGGGTGAGAGGCGGGAGGTAAGCACTGTTGTCACAAGAAGATCCCACGTCCCTAGAGTCCGCTCTGTGCCCCCGGCTGCATCCTCATGCACCTGCGCATCCATCCCGAGTGTTCAGCTTGTCCTCTGCCGGTGTCCCCCTCTCTCGGGCACGGTATAGGTTTTCTGATGGGATTGGTTGTGCTTTAAACTTGTCCCACTGGTTCAGCACGGAGACCTTGGGTTTGGCAGTTAGGGGGTCTTGCACTGGACTCTGGGCTTTGTCTTTTCCCAGCCTCGTGGGTTTGAGC
This sequence comes from Pteropus medius, assembly GCF_902729225.1. Taxonomy (NCBI): domain Eukaryota; kingdom Metazoa; phylum Chordata; class Mammalia; order Chiroptera; family Pteropodidae; genus Pteropus; species Pteropus medius. The sequence continues at coordinate 24,707,136 of NW_024342471.1, forward strand.
AAGCCTCAGAGCCTCGCCTTCCACAGACATACACCCTACCTGTGGGTTCTTGGGGAGGTTCTGTCTCCCGCGCTCAGAAGCTAGGTCATGCTCCCCACGGTGTCCCCAGCACGTGGCTCATGAGAAGCGCCTTCCAGAGGTTTGCCGAGCGAAGGAGGCACAGAGCTCAGCACCATGCCGGACGCGCGGCAGACTCTTGGCCGGAGCTCGGCTGTGACGGTGCAGCTAACGTGACGCTGCCACCTCACCTCTGTTCAGTCTCCCCTCCCCCCTCCCCCTGGCCATCTTTCTCAAGCTGCTTCTCGAGTGCCTCAGTTTGGACCCTTTTCGGTAGACTTTTAAAATTGTTTTCCAAAAAGCGTCTTTGGAAGCGGGTCCTCTGACGTCCGAGAACATGGTGTGGGCGCCCTTCTTTTACGATCTGTAACCCACAGGCATTGCTTATCTTCCCCGCCGTCCACAAAGTTTGGCAAAGCAGAGACACTGAGCTTTGCCTCCGTTCCTCAGCGGTGCCTGGACTCAGAAACCTATGTCGATGAATGAATAATGGGTGGATGAAGAAGGGACGGATGAATGAAGAAATGAAAGCATGCATGATACACGAATGGGTGAATTCGAGAATGAAGAGTGAGCTCTGGCCTTACGCACTGAGCTCTGATCTTGGAGAAGGAATATTGTATGGCCTGCATTTTCTAAAGCACGCTCAGTGCATAAGGAGTTCTGCCCCACATTCATAGGTGTTACCAAAAAATACAAAAAAGAGCTTGGAGGCGCTTCCCACAGCCGGAATAGTTTGGAAAATACCGATGTTGAACAAGTTAAACACGCTTCTTTCTGGAAGGACTTCTCAGAGCCTTTACTATGTAGTGTGCTTTGCAGACTCCCCGAAGGAGTGTGGAGAAGGTAGTTGTCTCCGCCCTGTGGACTGTGGAGTCTATGTTTCCAGGACCATGCAACTGAGAGAGAGAGAGAGGGAGAGAGAGGAGGGGGGGAGGCGGGGAGAGGAGAGGAGAGGCTGCGACAGACGACAGACATGGAGGGCGGGCGGGAGGGCGGGCGGGAGGAGCCCCACGCTGGCCAGGTGCCAGCTGCTCACTGAGCCCCAGGATAGACAGCCTTGCTCTTGTCCCGAGACCTGGTGTCCCCCAGGAGTGGGGGATGTTGTCGCTGTTGCTGTCAATCGACAGTTACCTGCCTCTGTCCCGGGCCAGCAAAAATTACAAGTCTTGCATTTCCTTCCTCTTTGTTCTCCCCCCGGCCCGGGTGCTTCCACAGGCCGTGGTTCCCCCCAGAAGGTGCCCCTCGAGGGTTAATCCATAAGGTCACTTGAAAACGAAGCCATTATTCCCTTCTTGAAGGTTAATGCATTTTTTCCAGGAGTGTGTGAGTGGAAATTTCAAGTATTCCACATTCTTCATTTAGCTGGGTCATGTCCTGAGCTGCTGCAGAAAACGAGCGTTTGGACAGCAAGAGGGGGCCCCAATGGGAGGGAAGGGGCGGCGGGGTGACCGGCTCTCCCAGGAGGTGTCGCCACCTGCAGTCAGAGGTGGGGGCACCTTCTCCCCTGAGCCTGTGGTGGGAAATGATGACAGCCCATAGGACACACCGAGGGGACTGGGGCCACTCAATGAAGGACGCAGGCGGTGTCATGGTTCCCAGGGGCAGGAGCACCCAGGAACAGGAAAGCAGCAGGTCTGGGGGGGTCGCAGAGCCCCTCACTCAGCTCCTCCCCACTCGCTGGCCGCTCCGGCTCGCTCTGCAGCCAACCTCTGACTTCCCCAGGGCCCAGGTCTGCATGTCCTCAGTTTGAGATGCACCAGAGGGGCCGCGCCTTAATTCCAAATGTCCCCTCGGGCTGCTCGTTTACCCCTGGTCCAATCAACTGCAGTCAGATGGTGGTGTTGCCTGGCACAAGCACAGCTCTGCCGGGCTCTCTCCCGTGGATGGGAAGTGGACTGGTTCTCAGAGACCGGAGGACTGAGCCAGGCCGGCACCCCAAAAATAGGTCTACCTCAGGCCCGACATCGGGTCTTCCAGCGTCTTTACATTTCTGCCCACGACCTAGGATATTCTTTTTCGTTTCGAAGAGGGGGTTGGCAAACGATGGCCCACTGGCCGAGTCTGGCCTGCATTTACTTTTATAAACTTTTATAAATAAAGTTTTATTGGCACACAGTCATGCCCATTCGCTGAGATATTGTCCAATGATAGAGATGAGTAGTCGTAACAGAGACCTTCTGGCCTGCAAAGCTGAAAATATTTACCGCCTGGCTCTTTGCAGAAGGAGTTTGCCGACTCCCGTTTTAGATAACCACTGCGCGAAGTCTGCTTAGCTCACAGGAGTCCTCCGTGAACATCGGGTGTGATGATGATGATGATGCTGACTGTGCCTATCCCAGAAGACCTTTGTTCATTTAGCGAACACTTACTGAGTGCCTCTGCCTACGGGCCGCAGGGATAAAACAGTGAACCGGACAAGGTCCCTGCTGTCACAGAGCTCTCTACGTTGAGATGGTAGAAAGTCTCTTCTTCTAAAAAATGACTAGAGCACTCAGCCCTGGGCATTTACTGCCTGGTGGTATGGGGTTCAGATCTGGGGCTGTGGGTGGCGGACTGGGTAGTTCCTAAAGGAGAAACAGGATCTCCGGCTAAGGATGCCAGGACAGACTTGACAGAAATGCCCAGGTTCCAAAATAGCCAAGGATAACTAGCACAAGGAAGGGGGGGCCAGAGATGAGGTTGACCAGTTGGCCAGCAGCTGGAGTAATTAATCCCAGAAGTCTGCCTGGAGGAGGCGGATTTTGCAGGGAGAAGGGAGGGGAGTCAGCCCTATAGCATACCCAAGGGCGTACCCAAGAGAGCCTGGCTTCGACTCTCACCCTACCTCCATCACAGCCCTCTGCAGAATGACTACCGATTCCCCTTCTACACGAACCAGATGTATTTGGGCATGTGCCACCCAGAATAAAGACCCCGTGTCCTAACCTTCTTTATAGCTGGATGTCACCACGTGACAGATGTGGCCGTCGTAACGTGAGTGGGAGAGGTATATGCCATTTCCAAATCACGCTCTTAAAGCGGAAGGGCAGGCCCGCTGCCTGCCACTTCATTCCTTCCCACTTTCTGGAATGCAGAAGTAGTGGCAGGAGCTGGAGCAGCCATTCTGCATCTCGAAATGGTATGTGCAGGAGAGGCCGAGAAGTGAGCTGTGATGGACCTCAGTCTCTGATGACCCTGAAGCTGCTCCTCTGGCTGGACTGCGGCCCTAGACCTTTATGGAAGAGAGAAGTGAATTTCTGTGTTGTTTAGGCCACTCTTATTCTGGGTCTTACTCTTAGTACAGCAGCCAAACCTATAATGTAAGAAACCCCCAAGGCACCCCAAATAAACACACAGTCTAAATAAGAACTACAGGTTTGCCATGTGCACGGAGCTCTGAAATGCTGGGGCCCCGTCGCCGCTCGGCTCTCTCCTCCGCGTGTCCAGACAGCTTCTCGCCTCCTCCGACGAGCCCCGTTCCCACACACAGCCGCCAGCTCCCTGTCCATCACCAGGTCCCGGCATGCGCTCAGGACAAAGGAAGGATTGAAGGGTGAAACGGGGGTGCTCAGCCAGCGAAGGCCGGTGGAGACTCCTAGTCCTCAGCAGCCCCCTGACCTTTGTCCCGGCCTCCCCCCGCCCCGTGGGTGGGGGCGGCCGGCAAGAATCCAGGGTCAGCTGTGCAGAGGGGCCGCTGGGAACAAAAAGCTGTCAGGGACTGCAGATGGGCCTGCCACGATGTCAGAATAAAGATCCCAGTGCCCGGTTCATCTGGCCTCTGCGGGCGGGGCTGCTGCTCTCCGTGATCTCAGCCCCGTTCCCATAAAATCACAGGAGCGCTGCCAGTTAGAGGCCTGCCCGCCAAGGCCCCTCGGAATGCAATCAGCCGTAATTACTTAATAGCCTGGAGTTTGGGAGGCTTCTCTCGAAGCCCAGAATCTTCACCCCCAGAAGCCCCATTAATCTGGAAAAGCCTGTGCTGCGTGACCGTACCGACCACCTGTGCATTCCTGCCCTTGGGGACTCTCTCTACGGGGGCCCGCCTCGCTGTCTCACCGACAGGCGTCATGCGTGCTCCAGGCATCCCCCGCACAGGTTTCTGAGACACAACCAAGTGTGAGATGCAAAGGGCCCGGCCTCGGCCACGCACATCCGCACACACCGAGAGGAATCAGACGGTGCCCGCTGGGTGCCAAAGATCGTTGGAGACCGAGGCCTGTAATCAGGGAGAAAATTTAATATGCAATACTTCATGTTGGATTAAGTGTACCGCACAGCTGGAAAGCAAGGCCCTAGATAGAGAACAAATGTTCCAGCATCTTCGTGGGTGACCTCCAAGTTTCCACCGGCTCCTAATCCCTCTGTCATAACTCAAGCTCGTTGGCCGGGAGATGATGGCTTGGCCGGTGGAATTTCATGATCTATCAGCAGTGCTTCCAAGGCAGCCAGTGGTCCCCCTGCACGGACCCCAGCACGCTGGCTGACATGTCTCTCCAGCAGGATGGAAGCCCACGTTTCCATTTGGCTGGGCAGAAAACCACGTCTGAGCTCATCTTCCCAAGAGCTCGTCCAGGGCACACGGCGGGGGAGAGGGCAGGCAGGGGCCACGACGGGGCCGGTGTTCTGAGGCCGCTGCTTCTGGGGGAGTGGTCCTCGGCCGGAGGGGTCTGTTCAGTGATCTTGACTCCGTCCTGTTGTCCGTCAGTCTCCCTGCTCTGCCTTCCTTCCTTCCTTCCCACCTCCCTCTCTCCCTCCCTCCTTCCCTCCTTTCTTTCGTCCCATTTCTCTCGTATCTATCATCTCTCTACCTCTTACCTCTTTATCTCACTGGAATAAAAGCCCTATAAGGCTGTGACCCTTATTTCTCTTGTGGATTCATTTCCTGGGACCGCCATGACAAATGACCACAAACTGGTTGGCTTGAAGTAACAGGAATTTTTTTCTCCCACGGTTCTGGAGGACAGAGTTCAAAATCAAGGTGTCAGGAGATCCAAGTTCCCTCCGAAGGCTCTGGGGCAGGATCTCTCCTTCCGGCGTCCGGCTTCTGGTGGCCCCAGACATTCCTTGGCTTGTGGCTGCGTCACCCAATCTCTGCCTCCATCTCACGTGGCCTTCTCTGTGTCTCTTCCTGTCCTGTTTCTTCGTACGGACACTTGTCCCTGGGTTTGGGGATCACCTAGGTAATTCAGAATGAGCTCAAGATTCTTAACTATGTCTGTAAAGACCCCGTTTTCAAATAAGGTCATGATCACAGGTTTGGGGGGACATGTCTTTTGGGGACCATCATTCTACTCACTACTGTTCACTGACATATTTAACCCTTGGGCCTCCAGCAATTCCAGGTACATCTGGGAGCACTCAGGAAGTGTTTGTCGAATGAATGAATGAATGAATGAATAAACGAACTCTTCCATTTGTCTAGTGAGCTCGCGTCAGAATCACCTGGAGGGCTTCTTAAAACACAGGCTGCTGGGCCCCACTCACAGCAGGGTCTGGAGTAAGACCCGAGAATTTGCATGGCTGGTAGGTTTCCTGGCGATGATGCTGTCACCGCCACCGCCACGGGGGGCCGCACCCGAACACCCCCGCTGTCCGTCACCTGTTCTCCCATTCCACCATTAGCAGGACCTCGGTTGTAACCAAGATTTCATTTTTCCCTCAAAGAGCTCACAAGCCTCCAGCATCGCCCAGCTGTCCCTGGCTCTTCCTTGTCAAGGAGGAGAAATGATCTGATTACCTAATTCTTCCCCAAAGAGCCTGGTGCCTTCTGTCCTCCCTGGATAATTGCAGTAAAAACAGCTCTCTGGAGGAGGCAGGACAGGACCGAAAGCAGAACCTCGGCCAGCGGACGGGGCGCCGACCGGCGCGGGAGGTCGGGGGTTCCTGGTTCTCTCAGATCACAGTTCCGGGGTCCACACCGGGGGATGTTAGAGCCCCAGGGCTGGTCTGAGGAAGAATTTCTGGGTTCTGAGGCACACGCTCCACAGGGAAACAAGTACAGGACGGGACTATCTAGAAAATATCACCACTAAGGTGGCGTTTGAGCCAGGGGCGTTGGGGGTCTCTCGCCGAGCACGGGGTCCTCACTGGCGTGTGGATGCAGGTCTTTTCCTTCCTTCCTTCCTTCCTTCCTTCCTTCCTTCCTTCCTTCTTCCTTCCTTCCTTCCTTCTCTCTCTCTCCTTCCTCTTCCTTCCTTCTTCTTCCTTCCTTCCTTCCTTCCTTCCTTCCTTCCTTCCTTCCTTCCTTCCTTCTTCCTTCCTTCCTTCCTTTTCTTCCTTCCTTCTCCTTCTGCCATGCAGCTCTCCCGCTTTAACCGTGTGACCCCGTGCTCTTTAGTGCGTTCACAGATCTGTGCAACCGCAGCTGCAATCAATTTCAGAACATTTTTCTAACCTTAGATGGAAGCCCCTACCCTGCGACGCGCCCCTCCCAGCCCTAAAGGAGCCCTAATCTCCTTTTCGTCTCTGGGTCTCCCCCCTCCCCCGTGCAGGCCTCCCCCACAGACGGAATCGGGCACTATTTGTGTTTTGTGATCAGCTTGTTTCACTCGGCGTAATGTTTCCGAGGTTCGTTCATGTTGTAGCCTGTACTTTGTTCCTTTTTACAGTTGAATAATTCATATTCCGCTTTCCGGATAAATACATTTTGTCTATCCGTTCATCAGTTGGTGGAAATTGAGGTTGTTCTGACTGTCGTGAATAATGCCGCTGTAGACATTTGCGTACAGGTTTCCTTGTGGACGTGGGCTTTCCTTTCACCTGGGATGGGAATCGCTAGGTCACATGGGACTCTATGTTTAATCATTTGAGAAACTGCTGTAACTGTTTTCCAAAGCAGCTGAACCATTTCACGTTCCCAGCAGCACTGTGCGAAGGTTCCGATTTCTCCACGATCTTGCCGACACTCATTATTGAGCTTCTCGACTCCAGCCGTCCTGTTGGATGTGACGTGCTATCTCTTGCTGGTTGGATTTGCATCTCCCTGATGCCCAGTGATGTTGAACAGCTTTTTGTGTGCTTATTGGCCATTTGTACATATTTCCCTTGGAGAAACATCTGTTTCGATCCGTGCTCATTTTTAAATCGGGCCATTTTCTGTTATGGAGCCGTAAACATTCTTTCTTTATTCTGGAAACTACAGTCTTATCGGATTTATGATTGTAAATATTTTCTCCCGTTCTGTGCTTTGTCTTTCCACTTTCCCGATGGTGTCCTTTGAGACACAAGTTTTTACTTGCGAAGAAGTCCAATTCACCCATAGTTTTTGTTGTCATGCAGACTTTTGGTATCGTATCTAAGAATATTGGCCAAGCCAAGGTCATGAAAACGCCCGTTTTCTTCTAAGAGCTTTGTTTGTTTGTTCGTTTGTTTCCATTGGAGTTGACATTCACTGCTATTTCACATTAGTTTCCGGTGCACGGCCTGGTGGTTAGATGTTCATGTCATTTATGAAGCGGTCCCCCGATTAGCCTAGTCCCCACCCGGCCCCAGGCGTAGTTACGACACTGTTCTCGACGGTCTTCCCTCTGCCGCACTTTATTTACATCGTGTGTCCATTTCTAACTGTCCGTTTGTGCTTCTTCGTCCCTTCGCCTGTTCGCCCCGCCGCCCGACCCCACACTTCCGAGAGCTTTCGCTCTTGCATTGAGATCTCGGATCCATTTTGAGGGGATTTTTGTATGTGGCGTGAGGTAGGGATCCGCCTTCATTCCCGTGCATCCTCGTGCATCCAGTGGTCCCAGCGCCACTTGCTGAAAAGACTATTCTTTCCCCATCGGCTGATTTTGGCACTCTTGCCGAAGGGGCGAGCTTTGTAAAGGCCGAGCTTATTGAGGTGTCATTTACTTAAAGTTCACCCTTTTCACGGGCACAGGTCCGTGAACTCTGACAAAAGCCTACAGTCTCGTAGCGACGGCCATAATAGTCAAGAGACAGAACCGCTTTATAACCCCGGAAAGTTTGCTCCTGCCTCTGGGCGTCATCATGCCTTCTCCCGACCCCCAGCCCCCAGCCACCACCGATTTGTTTTCCGCCCATATCGTTTTGCCTTTTCCAGCATATTCTGTCAATAGAATCATGCAGGACGCAGCCTTTTGAGTCTGGGTTCTTCCCCCGAGCAGGGTGCACGTGACGTTCATCCATGCTGTGTGTGTCGCAGGCATTTGTTCCTTGTTATTGACGAGCGGCCTTCCGTCGTAGGGCTGTGCCTTACTTCGTTGGCAGGCGTTCGGGATTGTTCCTAGATTCGGCAGTTACGAAGAAAGCTGCAGGAGCACCCATTCGTGAGCAGGTTTTTTTGGCAAACGTGAGTTTTCATCCCTCAGATAAGCGTCTGTAAGTGGCATTGCTGGGTCGTACGATAAACAAGTGTTTTGCTTTATGAGAAACTGCCACGGTCTTTTCCGAAGCGGCCACACCATTTTGCATTCCCGCCTGACTCAGTGCTCACAGCAGAGCAGTCGCCCAACTCCCTCCCCGCCGGCCACGAGCTCGGGGGCCCGTGTCGCCTCTGCTCAGCGTGGCCTCCAGCGGCCCGCACCACGTCACCCACAGCGGGTCCGCGGGTGGAAGGAGGCTCCCACGGGTGGGAGCACGAGACGCGCGTGCTGCGTTTCTCCCCCGCTCCCTCTGTTCCGGCCCCAGGCAGAGGGAGGAAGGGGACGAGGCGTCCGCTGCCGCAGGTCGGGCGCGTCTGCGGTGAAACGTTCTGCGTGGCTTTTCGGAGGCCGCTTGGCGACAAAAGAGACACTTTGCGCCTCTCGTCTCTCCTGTCCCTCTGCCCCACGGAGGGGCCGGGTCCAGCTCTGGCTTCCCTTGGCCCCTGGTGTGGGATGTTCAGGCCACATGACCATCAGCTTGCTCCTGCCAGGACAGGCTGCCCGTGAGCACCAGGACGACGGGGACCCGGGGCAGGTGTCTGCTGGGCAGCAGGAAAAAGGGGGCTCCTCATTCTGCCACCTGCCTCCCTGCCCCGGCCTACTCCAGACTCCCGTCCAGACCCAGGGGGCAGAAGCCCGTCAGCGGAGGCAGAAGAGAAAGCCACAGGGGAAAGGCCGTCCGGGGTCTGCGGGATGCGCCGAGATTCTCCCTCCACGTCCTACGTTCCCCACCCCACATCTGGGTCAAACGAGGGCTCCGAGGGACAGCAGGACGTTTAAAGGAAAACCTGGATGTCGCTGCTCAGGGGTTTCGTACACTCACTTCACGTGAAAATAAATACCTGAAGGGTGGGAGGCAGCTGGAGAGCAGGGAGCGCAAAGGCCACGTCCTGGGCCAGACCCTACAGTTCGCCTCCGCCCCGCTTCATTCTGGTCCCTTCCGAGAATTCAAGTATCAAAATGAAAATGTCGGGCCACACACCAGCTCCCATCACCTCTCTTCCCGGCGGGTCTGGGGGCTGTGGGACCTCTGTGGGGGGCTGGGGGAAGGCCTCGTGGGGAACCTAGAAAGGAGAGGGGGTCAGAGGGCAAGGATTTGTTAACGTTTGTTAACAACTATCCAAGAGAGAGTTGCTGAGTCTCAGGTGATTTCTAGTAGGTTCTGTTGTCCACTGAATCGTTCGTCAGACCCCTCTCGGGTCCGTAGATGGTGTGTTTGGCGTTTCTGTCTCCTGGCTGGTGTTGCTCTGACTCTCACGCCCCCCACCCCAGCCTTTTCAGGTCCCATTTGCCTCCCCAGAGCCCTTCACAACCACAAGCACAAGCCGCGGGGATCAGACCCAAGGATCCCGATCTGGTCAAGAGTCACAACTGTCCCATCAAATGGATACGCAGGTGTGGGACCGGGTGCAGGTTGTACATCAGTCTCCTGCGACTTTGGTCGATGTGAGTTTATCCCAAAAGATTGATAAAATTCAGGGTACCTGAGAGAGCTTCGTATCTCTGCCCGAAAAGGCATGGTCCCTCTTTGGCACTCTCTCTGGCTGGCCAAACCCCGCCCCTTGTGACTTTAGGGACGAAGCTCTGGGCTTTATTTCAGACAATTACGCCTTTATCTTTGCAAATAACGTTGGTATCATGTTGCAAGTTTGCTTAACACTTCCGCCTGTGATTCCGCAGTGTCCTCTTGGGTACCCTGGAGGCATGTTTGTATTAATGTTCATCTCACTTTAAACTATAGCTACTTTCTTGAATAGTCAATACTATTAGGTCGAACCGCAGGAAACTGTCAATATTTGACTTTTTCGATCCATGTAAAACGGCAGTTTCCTGTGGTTCAGGTGGTAACAGCCAACACTTCCAGCCAGAGACCTGAGCACAGAGACAGGACGGCCGATGAATTGGTATCATCCTCCTTGTGAGTGTAAGAGAGGTTAAGTGTCTCACTCGACGTCGCACAGCAGCGGCTCCAGCACCCAGCACTGGAGCCCAGCGGGCTCTAAGGAGGCCTGGGTAGCACTGGACACCACTGCCATCTGTCCATGTCTGTCTGTGGCCTGCTGCTCCCCTGGCCAGGCCACCTCCATCTCCTGCCCTGTTGTGTCTCAGCCGCTCCTTGGCTGGTCTGGGTCTCTCTGGTCGCATCTCCATTCTGCAAGCTCACGAGGTCCCCGCTCCTCACTGAACGCTCCCGATACTCAAGCCGCATTGATTTTTCTTTATGATGACATGAGTTTTCTCATCTTTAAAATGGGATGGAGGTGATAACCACATGCTGATCCCCTTCATTCAACAAATGCCAGCCAAGCACCTCTTATGTGCAGACCCTGGGGTACAACGAGGAGCAAGTCAGCAACGCCCCTGCCCTCCTGGGGCAGAAGAGTGTGTGCTGAGGGCAAACATCAAATGCCACCATCACACGTTGGTGTTGGCGTGATGTGAAGGAGAATGGGGTGAGGGGCAGGGAGGGAGGCACTGACCGGGGGAGCCTCTCTGCCATGGCGACATTGGAGCAGAACATAAACGAAGCTGGGAGAAGAGCTTCCCGGGGGCCAGGACAGCAAGTGCAAAGGCCCTGGGGTGCAAGCGTGTCTGACGTGTTCACAGAGTGGCAAACGGTCAAGGACAGCTGGAGCAAGGAGGGGTCGGGGGGACATGAGGCCTGAGGAGTAACACGTGCATGGCCCACGCAAAGGAATCCTTGGCACAGCGGAACCACTTGTGAACGGTTGGCCTTTGGGGTTGGACATCACCCGCATTGCGACAGGGAGGCTTCCTGGGTGGACGTCCCGCCAGGGTGCGCTGAAGGTTTGGCGTGGTCCCCTGTCTGTCTGACTGTTCGTTCCTTTGCTCGCTGGGCCGCCCTCTGAGCTTCTGCCCCAGACCCTTCCATGTCCATCTGGCACTTCCTGCCTCCCCCTTCTCTCCCTGCTCGGCTGAAGGAAGCCAGACCACACCTGGCATTTGGGTCGCACGTGTGGGCCCAGGGCAGTGGGGTCACGACAGATGGCTCTGTAGGACCCGGCTTCCTGTCTGGGAGGCCCCGGGCCACACAATGCCCCATTGTTCCCCAGCCACTTCAAGAAGCTTCCTCAGGACGTGGAGGCCCAGGCCGGAGGTGCCAGCTATTTTGGGTGACGGGTGAAGACCTGGATTTGCTTGCCGCGAGCTTTTTTCTCAGGAGGAAGGTCAATGGGCCCAGCCTGGGAAGTAAATCAGTCCCATTGGCTCGAATTCCCAAGACTTCCCGACTTCCTCTCTGGAGAAGGGAGGTCAGGCTGGGGCCCACCGGGCCACTGTGTTTTCCGCCCTCGGCTGCTGGGCCCACCTCTGTTCCCACGAGCGCCGCTCACCTCTGGGGAACCTCTGCAATTTTGGAGGCCCCAACTACAGACCCCTGAGAATCCAGAACCCCAGACTGACTGCTCCTGGGCTAGGTGTAGCACCCCAGCTCACAGAGCCTGGTAATGGGGCTCATGGCACCCCACATTCAGCCCTGTGCCTGGGATTTGAGTGTGTGTGCTGAGGCCCGAGCTTTGCCACCACGGCGGCTCTGGCTGCTCCCAGGGTCAGAGTCAGGGACAGAAGAGGTTCACGTGCCAACACGCGTGGGCGCGGGACCAGACAACGCTGCTGTCTGTCTGAAACCTCACAGACGTCATTGTATAGGATGGACGTCAGCATCATCATGAGGACCAGCCATGTGGTGAGCCCTGGCTGTGCCCGCGCCACCCCTGCCCAGGGCTCGGGGCCCTCTCAGCCTCAGGCTCCTCGCCAGGTGGGCCTGGCGGTCGCGCCTGCCTGAGCTCCTCGAGGTGGCGCACACATTCTCCGTGGGGCGCTGTCTCCCCCAGAGGGATGGAATTTGTCTCGGGGCGAGGACAGGGGCAGAAATTCTACTCTCTGTGCCTAAAGCACAGAAGCAGAGAGACACACAGCTTCTCCATGGGATTAAAACTTCATGGGAGGATGGGATCAGGAAACATCGTCTAAAAATGCTCCTGAGGGGGACAGTAATGACAAAAGCCAACAAGGAGGGAGGGACGGTGCCCGCGATGTGCTCGGGAGACATGAGCTGCTTTACAACCACTATCACAGACGGCAGGTGACACGGAGGGATCGTTAAGACAGGGCTTAGAGCCACACGGCTGGGGGTCTGTCCCGGTTCTGCCACTCGCCAGCTGTGTGACCTTGGGCAAGTGGCTCGACGTCTCTGTTTCCAGGCTTTCGGAAGCCCTCATGTGAGCTGATCTGTGTAGCATATGAAGTTCAGGGCCTGGTACAACATGAGCGCTCAATCGACGTGAGCTGTCCCTGTTTATTACTGAAATTATTCTTATTCTTATATGCGCAGGGATTTGGAGCCAATCGATCTAAGTGGGGGAAACATAAAGGGTGGTGGGGTCCAAGGTTAGCCCCCAGAAGGCTCGTCACCCCTCTTGGGCATGAGGTCTCATTCCGGTGTCACCCACCTGGGCCTGCCCGGCCTGGGTGCTGGGGGTGGGGCTGGCAGGCACCTCCGGCAGAGGAGAGGTAGCCCAGTGCCCCCATCTGATCTGGAATATGGTGAAGCCCTTTGCACGCTCATGCACACTCCTGTGCCCACAGGTATCCAGGGAACAGCTCTGTCTGAATGCCGGCTTCAGAGCAAGGTGCCCTTGGCGCAGCTGTCACATGCAGGGGCCAGCGTTCCAGTCTTCTGGCTACTGCATCCACCTGTTCCCCCTCTCCCCGACCTGGCGGGGAGGGAAGGGTGTATACCCTTCACACGACTTCCCAGGCAGATGCTGAGCCCCTCACTTTCCTGATCTGGACCCGAGAGCTTAGTGAAGACACACTGTCTTGGGGACCAGGAAGGTGTCACAAGGCCTCTCATGGCCTGGCCCTGCCTTCCTCCCTCCCGCTCCCCTGGCATGGGCTCCAGCCCACCGGCCACCTACTGCCCCCGCACGTGTCAGCCTGTCCTCTCTCAGGGCCTCTGCTCCTGCCATTCAGCTGCCTGGGACCCTCTTCCGATGTCTGTGTCCTTTTAGGCTTCCAAGTCACAGCTCAACTGTCCCTTTCCCAGAGGGGCCTTTCCAGGTCACCAGGTCTGAAGGGGACGCCCCATGCTGCCCCTCCCCGTCCTTCTCGACTTCATTTTTTATCGCTTTATTTGTGGACAATGATTCTGTTCGTCTATTTGTGCACCTGTTTCTTGTCCTTCTTCCCGTGTGAGGTGACAAGCTCCACAGGGCAGGGGCTTTATTGTCCCCCAGCTCCTAATCTGGGGCTGGGCCCGGGAGACCCTCGGGACCTGCTCATTGTGGGCGGGAGGCCAGCTGAGGCCTTCCACTGCCACGGTCACTTACTCTAGTGTCATCCCATTTTATAAATGTGGACGCTGACAGTAGGGACTCCTTGCGGATGAGATGTCTCAGCGAAGCTTCTAGAAGAAGGGAAGAGTGGGCTGGAAGGAGGGCCTTGCAGGCTTTTCCATTTCGCTTACAAGAGCCTTCTCCTAAAATTTCCCTGCTGCCTCTGGATGCGTGAGCATGGCCAAGGAGGGACCCAGAATTCGATCAGGCAGAAAGATCTGGATAAACAGGACCAGTGGCCCCAATCAAAGCTGACACTCCGACAAGGCCTGTGAGGGCCCCCAGGTGTGAGAGCTCACAGTACCTCCGTGCATGCTGAGGAAGAGGCTTTCTTCTTCCTGGGCCCCAGACAGACGGGCCCCTTGGAAGGATGGCTGCCAGCCAGCACTCTGTCCTGCTCAGGAGCCGTGGGGGACACCCGAGTCACAAAGGCTACTCATGGGTCCTCTTGCCAATGGGACTGTAGGTAGGGGTGCCACAAAGGGGGGATGGGGCTGCACCCATGTTTCTGGGATGGCTCTGCCAGGATGCAGGTGATGAGCCTGACACAGCCCACGCTCCGGCCCCGCCTGGTCTCAGCCCCGAGTGCAAGGTGGGGCCGGGGCCAGTGTTGGGGGGGCTTCCCCAGGGCGTGGAGGAGAACGTGCAGATCTGGAGCAGGGGGCAGGCCTCCTGCCAGCACTCCCAAAGCTTGGGTCCTGCCCCGGACCCCACCCGGAGCCGCCTGCCTGCCGTGCCCCCCTGAGAATCCTCCAACCGGCCTTCCCCAGCCGACCACGCCGGACACCCTCCAGCCTCCCTGCCCCGCGTGGACCGCGGGCCTGGCGCTGAGCCGCGTGCGTGTCCACCCGCACCGGTCACTCAGCCTCCCGGCAGCCTGGTAAACCGGGCCCGGCACTGGCTCTCATCTGACGCAGGTGGGGACTGGAGCCCGGGGCCCAGCCAGGCGAGGCGAGGCCCAAGCCCTCGAGGTTAGAACCAGCATGGCGGGTATTCAGACCCTCCCAGGCCTCCAGAGTTTTGATCTTTTCGCACAGACGTTGTACTTCTCTGCTAGGAACAGCCAGGCAGCTGCTTCCTCTCTCCATTCGCCCGCTCCACTCCTGCCATGCCCTCTGCATGCTTCCAGGGGTCCTCCCCGCCCCGGGCCCCCCTCCTCCCTCTCTCCCCTCTAACCCTAGACACGACTTAGCCGATTCTCATTTCCAGCGCTGTCCCACGCCCCCCGGGCTGTGACCCCCCAGCTCAGCCCCGTGGGTGCCGGCAGGGGCGTGCCTCACACAGACTTTGCACCTGCGAACCGGGCCCGGCGAAGGCCTCTGCGGACAGATGGGCACGGGGGGCGGGGCCGGGGCGCACCCGAGGCTTGGGCTTGTTTACTCTGGCACCCAGTGAACAGGCCTGCGACGTCCCCACGTTCCCCACTTCCTCGGGAGGCATCTTGTCTTTTTAAAGTCGTTCCGTTGTGTGGATAATTCCTGTTCTGTCCAGGGGGCCATCTGCCAAGGCAAATGTTTGCCTTCTTTTAAAAACTTACATTCTCTCACTGTGGGAACCTGAGTGGACAGAAACCTTTTTCTTCCTCTTTTTTCTCTCTGTGAGGAGGCGGCGGGGTGGGCGGCGGGGTGGGTGGCGGGGGTGGAAAGCATTGTGGGGTTTTTTTTCCACTTTTCCTCTATCGCTTTAACACGAGACACCATTTGGGCGGCGCTGGCTTCCCACAGCTCCAAATATATGAATTTGTATTAATTATGTTCAGGGCTTTCTTCCCCCTTCCTGTCCTCAGAGAATAACACAGTCACTGGTCATTTCCTAGAAAAAGTAATAAAAAAGAAAAAGGAAGAGGGACAAAGGGAAGGGTAGGTGGGAGCTTCCTGGAGACCCTGGCGTTTGGGAGGAAAAGTCTAAAATACGCAGTCAGGAAAGAGAAGGCAAAAAAAGTCTTGGAACAAAGTCTGCTCCGCGTGTGTCTCGGCCGTTATGCCCTGCGGGAGGGCGACAGGCGTGATCTCGGGTGAAGGGGACAAAATTAAACGAGGCCTGGGCTTTGGGACGTGGGAGCCTGACGGGCCCGTCCCCAGGCAGGTGGGCCGGTTTCGCGGCCCGCCACCAACGTCGGGATCCCCAGGTGCGGTGCCGTGCCCTTGGGCTTCAGTCCTGGGCAAACCGGGACGCACAGCTGCCAGCAGCCCACAGCCCGACACACTGGGAATCTGTTCCTCCATGAGTGGGGACAGTGGGACACCATGGCTCGCCTGGGACGTGGCAACCAGAAGCTGGGACATCCCAGCCACTAGATTCGTTTAGGTTTATTGGGAAATGGCAGCCAAAAATGTGCCTTGGGGCTCGGCCCCAGAGCACCCCGTCAGCCCCTCCCTCAGGAGGACTCCTAGACTGACACTCGCTGGGCCTGTCAGCACTTGTCTCGGCTGGCTCGAGAGGAGACCTTCCTCGCTGCCTCCGGTCCTTCTATGATTACTCCCTGAGCATTGTACTTTGGGGGTCCAGAGAAGTCGGGGATATGGAGCCCTTTGTTCTCCTGCAGCCCCAGTGTGGGGAGGGGGACGGAACTAGGCCCTCCCAGTCCTTGAGGAAGTGTGCTGTGCCTTGGAGGGCCAAGGGCGGGGGCGCCTAAGACCATGTGTGGGGACAGGCGCGTGGGGGTGTGAGGTCGGCACAGGGCAGGAGAGATGCTCCGGCAGGGGGTGGTCAGGAGCAGAGCGTAGAGGGGGTCAGTGCCTGGCCCGGGAGTGGAAGCAGTTGCCCCTCAGAAGGGGCTGCTCTGGGGGCAAGCTGACTTGGAAGGGGCCCCGGGGAGGTCTGTTCTGAGTCCCCCAGACACACACCCGCGAGCCCGCCTGAAAAAGACCTTGACCCTGGGCAGCACGTCCCGGCAGCCTGCACAGAGGGTCGCCAGCGCCCCAGGGTCACTGGGCAAGGCTGCCCTTTCCTTGGGGGCTGGCCCGCCTGGCCTCTGCACGGCGCACTGAGGTGGCCCGAGGCACTGTGTCCACACGCCCCGGCCCCCATGGATGGCCCAGGCTGCTCCCGCGCTCGCCCGCACTCCCACGCGCTCCTGGCCCTCGGGCCCTCCTGCCCTGTCCTTCGCACACCAGGTGAGGTCCCACGGGCTGCTCACCTCTCCCGCCTGCACATCCGGGCACCTGGGAGCAGCAAGGACGCTCCCACACTCAGGGCAGGGTGCCACGCACCCCTTCGCCACCCTCCCCAGAGGCTCGGTCAGAAGCAGGCAGGCTCACCCCCGGGAGGTGAGGATGCGGAGGCACGCACGGGGACCGCTTTCTGTTCCAGGCCCGTTCCCGTTATTCAGCGCCACTTCCTAGCTGTGCATCTCTGGGCAGGTGACTTAACCCTTCCGAGCCTCAGCTTCCTTGTCTGTCAGATGGGGCTACTGGCAGTCCCTGCCTTGTGGCGTGTCACGGCGGTGTGTGGGGTATCAGCACACACGAAGCGTTTAGAGCAGTGCCTGGCACTGGTGGGCTCGTCATTTGTCTGCATCACCCCCGGCCCCAGGTCCTCTGTCTCTCGATGCCTAGGTATGGGTGGCCCAGTGCCGAGCCCACACGTGTGCTCATGTTTGCTTTGGAATGGGAGAGACAGACGCCCCCCGCCACCCCATGGTTGGTCTGCCCACCTCGGCACCGTATCACCAACAGCTGAGTGTCCTCTGGGTGCTGGATGCTGGGCGCGGCCGCTCTGCATGCCTGTTCTCGTCACAGAGGGAGAAACGGACATTCACAGTGGTCCCACAACTTACCCAGCAGCTCCCAGCCAGTTAGCAGTCCCAGAGCGCCCCCTCCCACCGCCGCCCGAGCCCCACGCCGGCCTCCGTGCGCCTTCCTTGTCATCGTGGACGTGGCATATGCGTCCGCTGGACTCCAAGGAGCCCGCAGAAACGAGTCTCCCCGGGATGCCCCGTCTGCAGGATGCAGGTGGTTCCCACAGCCCACAGGCCAAAGACATCACCAGCCGGGCTGGGTTCGAGGGAGGCGTTTGCCAGAAGTACAGAAGATACACCGGGAGCTTTGTGCTGCTCCCCACCCCATTACCATGTTTCCGAGGGTCACCCACACCGCGGCAGGTGTCAGTACCCCATTCCGTGTTGCGGCTGAATAATGCTCCACTGTAGGATAGACTGTGTTTTATTTATCAGCTGGGGGACATTTGTTTCCGCCTCTTGGCTGTTGTGAACGATGCCGCCGTGCACATCGATGCACACGTCTGTGCGGACGTGGTTCTCACTTCTCTTGGGTAGATACTTAGACACGGAATTCCCGGATCCTGTGGCCGTTCTATGCTTGACTTTTGGAGGAGCTGCTGGATGTTTCCCAAAGAGCTGCGCCGTTCCACATGCCCACCAGTGATGTACGGGGCTTCTCGTTTTTCTGAATCCTCGCCAGCGCTTGTTATTCTGTCTTTCTGATTCTAGCTACCCCAGAGGGCGTGACATGGCATCTCGTTGCGGGTTTGATTTGCACTTATCCAACACTTTCGTCGTACTGATGTTCCCTCTGCCGGAGGAACAGTGGTCACCCCCCACACACACACACACACATGCTGCTCCTGTGTCAACCACAGGACCCCCTACTGAGGAGTGGGACTTGTGATATTTGAATGGAACATTCAAGAGGCCACGTCGCCTCCTCCCTTCTTAATAGTCAATCGACAGATACTGACTAAGCGCTGGTGGGGTTGAAGCGAGAGCCAGCGCTTTTTTTTTTTTGTCCTATGATGAGTCAGGGCTTGTGCTGGGAGAGGCGCAGACACCCCCAGGAAGTTGTCACTTGGGTAGGGCTCTAAAAGATAAGAAAAGCTGTGTGGGGAGAGAAGGGTAAGAGGCTCGACATTTTTCCCTTCCTTCATTTAGTAACTATCCGGTGATTGCCGATTGTGTGCTGGGCATTGAGACTAGAAACTGAAGGCACAGGGGCCGGGGCCGTGCACGCTCCACCCCTCCAGCTGGGCAGGTGGGACCTGGGGAAGCTCATCGTCACGTTTGCTAAGATCCTCCCAGCCATGTGAGCAGTCTCTAAATTGCAGGTCAGCTTGTGTCAACGGTGATTCCATGCCAATCACGGAGATGGGAATAGCTGACATTTGTGACTGAATGAACAGCATAAGCGGCCACCAGCTCCTTCGTAATTATGAAACACAATGGCCCGTGCAGTGGGCTTCTAATCACTCCTGCACGTGTATGGAAAGTTCTTCCAGGACCAGCCAGGTCTGTCCAAGCGGCGCCGAGCTCTGCAGTATGTTGAGATCTTGACACTTTGCATCCCAGTAATGAACTTCTCGGCTGCTGAGAGCAATTCCATGTAGAAAGCCCCTCACGACGGGTTAACATCTTTATCTGATGGGGTCTCCAGACTCCTTATGACAGCACACTTGTGCGTGACAATTATTCTGTTCAAGGTCTCAATCCCACTCTTCAATTTAGGGCCAGAGCATAGAGTTTGAGGGAACTCCCACCCCGAGGAGACTCAGGGGTTTGGGCAAAGCATACCCTCCACTTGAGGTCACCCTTGGATTCCCACCAAGCGCCTGGGCTTTACATAAAGTTTTAGCCGTAATAACTGCTGAGATATCTGCAGTCATCCGCTCACTGTCTTTCAGGCTTTTGCTCATGATTTATGTTTTCTGGGTATTCAACACGCCCTGTTTCTGTTAGGACTTTTCAATAGAAAGTGAGCTTGTTTGTTTCGTGCTGGGGATATGAGAAGCCCTTTCTTTCCTTCTTTCTCTCTTTCTTTCTCTCTCTCTCTCTCTCTTTCTTTCTTTCCTTCTTTCTCTTAAACTACAGCTGTTATATTTTAGAAAATGGTGCCTTGAACAAATCAGCACAGAAAACAGCCCTGGCTGTTGGGATATGTGAAAACGGAGGCCGTCACAAGGGGCTTCGGTGACCCCGCTGGCTCAGGGGAACCAGGGGAGAGGGGAGGGGTGGACTCGGCACACTGGTTACGTTTCAAGGTCTGTCCCAGCGTCGGCATGATCACCGTGTCACTTGCAATAGCGCACAGTGTTCCAAAGTGAGGCCCGATTCTCCTTGCCCTTGGTCCCTGGGGTGCTGACCGAGCCGTTTGTTCACCATGGGCCCTGCCTGGGGCGTTCCATCTGGACTTCGGACGAGCTTTCCCAAGTTCAGGCCCCTACGAGGGCTGGAGGTTAAGGCCAGAGCAGCCATTGGGCCCGTCCACCCAGGCCCAATAAAAAGTGAGGTTATCGGTGGGGGAGAAGCAGAAACGCAGGAAACCAGGGAGCGATGCCCGAAAGGCATAAGGTCCCAGGACGAAAACGGGGGCGTCTCAGAGGTCAGCAGACCCCAAATGCAGAAGCAGCTTTGGAAATCACCGGGCCCGACACCTAGCTCCCAGACGGGCTCACCCCGCCCATTCCTCCTGGAGGTCAGAGGGAGGGGAGGCGAGGCCAAGCAGCTTCTCTCTGCATCCAGAACCCAGCCCTGTCCTGAAGGCCTGAAGGAGACTCAGAGCCTCCGAGCTGCTCAGCCTCAGTGAGGGGCCCCCCTGGGGGCTCTGGCGCCCCCACTCCCCAGCCAAAGGGGTGGCTGGGTACCAGCTGCTCCCTGCTCCCCGCCTGGGTCTCCCTCTGAGGGTTGGACACACAGCAGGTGGCTGGGGGCCGTCACTGTGCAGCCTGGCAGAGCTGGCTTGGCATCCTATCCTGTCTCCTCACTCACTAGATGGCACTAGGCATCCCATCATGCAGTGGCTGTTTTCATTCAATATTTATTGACTCCTGCCACTCACTGGGGTGGCATTGGACCCCAGATGAGCAGTGGGGAGCCAAACCCAGCCCACCCCCTCAAGGCTCCCAGCCTGGCGGAAGAAATACACGAAATAAAAGACCCACACACGTAAACATGTAATTACAAATGTTGAAATAGAAGAAGCGCGTGCATAAACATGTCATTATGAATGTGCATGTGCCACGAAGGAGAAGGAAAGAGCGTGATGAGCGGTAAATAGCAGCCTCTGTGCTTCAGACAAGGCGGTCGGGGACGGCCAAGTGTGCGCCAAGCCCTAAAGGATGAATAATAGCGATGGGTAGTTGTTTGAGAGCTTAATAGGCAGCGTGTAAGTGCCTTATAAGTATCGACATTGTATCGACTTATTTGGCGCCGATAGGACATGACTAAGTGCTATGGTCATGTCCATTCTGCAGATGAGAAAAGCGGGGACTTGCCCAGGATCTCGTGGTGGCGCAAACGCCTGGGATGGGGTCAGGGTTAGGGGGCGGGGTTAGCATCTTCTTAGATGGGGGCCGTGGCCTGAGCTGGTGATGGGGGGAATGAAGGCACAGAGATGCTAACTCTTCCCCAGGGCAGAGACCAAGCCTCGCCCCCCAGGCCCCTCCTGCGGGGACCCTCAGCGCCAACCCTGCTCCTGCCCACGCTGCCGGCCAGGGCGAGGCCGGGGCGGAGCAGCCTCCTTTCTGGGCCAGTTCCTGGTGAGGCCTGTGCATTCCTGACCTGGTGGGGAAGGCGGGGTTCTCAGCCTGGCCTCTCTGCTGGGCTCCCCTGTGCCAGGCCAGCCGAAGGTGCAGGACCTGTTCCGGCTGGTGGCAGGCAAATGGAGCGGCCACTCCTAGCATCCCTCAGGCGCCATATTGAAGCTGAGACATTTGCAGGGGACATTAGGACAGCTGTGCTCCCAAAGTGCCTTGGGTGGCAATGGAAACTGCACACCCTCTGTGCCCACTTCCTTCAGTTAGAGATAACGACATGTGTTAGGGCTGCTTCTAGCAAGCAGATGAGCCACTTCATGTCCTGGAGTCCCCCCTCCCCTCCGTCCTACAGCACCCCGGGGTGGGTCCTGCCCCTGAGTGAGAGCTGTGGCTCCCTGCCCAGCCATGCCGGTGCTCCAGCGGGGCCAGGAGCCGGCCTGCGGGAGGGAGGGCTGGGCAGGCAGGTACCAGTGCGCACCAGGCTGCAAGGTTAGTTAGCCGAGAGCTGTGTGCCTGGGAGGCAGCTAGGTCAGGACAGGCTGCTGCTGCATCTGGAACCCGCCCTCTGCATCTGTCCGTGGGGAGGAATGCGGATTCAGGGGTCTGCTTCGTGGCCGTGTCTTCCCCCCAACCCCAGCTCCCCACTCGGAGTGAAACAGATTGGAGGAAGCAGGGAGGTAGCGTCTTGGGGACGGCCCGACTTTCTTGCCTTGTGAAAGGGCACTCACAGCCACTGTCACCCCTGGCTGCTCATTCCAGAGCCCCTCCTCTGCGCCCCTCTGCACCCCCTTTCCAGCTTCCCTGTGCTTGTCTAAAACACAAGGGCAAGTCCACGGCCATCCTGCTTCCCCACCCCGGCCAGCCCAGCGATGTGCCCTTTAAACTGCCCAGCCAGAAAAGGCACCGCAAGACAGTAAACGTGGAGGCGGTCCCCAGGCCATCAGGCGGAGTATGGGCACGCCGGGCGCTGTGGCCCCCACGTCCTGGTTCTGCCCAGGGAGGCTGGTCCCGGGCCCAGAACTTAGCTCCGGGTTCTGCCGGGGCCGCCGAGGGTCACTGCCGCCTTGCTTCTCTCCAGCCACTGCGAGCAGGGGCCACGCGGGGCCTGTCTGCTTCCTCGTCCCCAGAGGCCTCTCCGAGAAGCCAGCGGTGGAGCCTTCTTAGAGTCAGAGTTGTGGGGTCCACTCCGAACTGGGGTTGGGGTTGCAGTAGGGTGGGTTTCAGGCTGGGGTTAGAGTCGGGGGTAAAGCTGAGCCGGTCCGGGCTGGAGTTAGAGGCGGCGTTGAGGTTGAGTCGGTTCCGTTGGATTGTGATTGTCCTCTCTCGCTGCATTTCTTCCGTGACTAGGAGTTGTGTTTAGTGAATGTGGTTGTCTGAGTATGTGTGAATGTGAGCGTGAGAATGTGTTTGTGTGTATGAGTGTGTGTGAGTGTGTGTGTGTGTGTGTTAATCTGCTTAGCAAATCTAGCATCTAAACCTGGCTCACTCGGGGTGGCCCCAGAGACGGTCCCACCCAGCCCCTCAGCATCCATGGTCAAGGACAAGCCCAATGAACAATGAGCGCGCAGTGACAAGCTGTCTCCCGGGGGTGGCCTCTGGGCTCTGAGGCCTCCTGGTCCAGAACCTCTCCTCCTTGTTGGGGTTCCCCTCCCGCCTCCCTCCATGGTCCTGGGGAAGCCAGAGGGTAGTGCTTGGGGCAGAGACTAGGTTCACAAGGCGGTCTTGGATGGCTGACTAGACCCACCAGCCTGGAGCCCAAGGGGAGGAAGACTGGGCCTCGAGGGTCTGACCTCAGCGCAGAGCTTCGTCCGCAGGCGCAGGTGCTCAGTGGTAAGCACTGCCCACGGCTCTGGGGGCTCCCGCCGCGGGCCGGACCTGACTCAGCACAGCGCTACCGAATCACAGCCCCGGCGCCAGCCTCCCCACCCCACCGGTGGCTCTCACTCTGCCTCCCCCAGACGGCCGCCCCGCACCATCCCAATGTGGGGGCCCCAGCAGAGAACGCCACGCCACCCGCCGAGGGACTCAAGGTCTCCCTCCAACCTGCTCGCCTCCCCTGTTCTCAGCCCCCTCCTGGTCACCACCAGCCCCGCTCCCGGTCACCCAAGCTCAGAGCCAGCATCAGCCGCCCTCGCTCCACAGCTGACCCTGGCCACGCCCCCTCCTCCAGGAACTGTGCTGACCTCGCTGGGGAAAGCGCGTGTGTGCCTGGAAACGGCTCTGTCACAGTTGTCACCCGCCAGGCGTCTACACCGCCAGCCGGAGGGCGAGCGCTGAGAGGCGGGATGTCGTCTGTTCACCTCTGCACTCGCCAGCACCCGCCAGCACCCGCGCCAGCACAGCGTGCGCACTTGGCCATGCTTGGTGACGTCCAGACAGATCAGTCAGTCAACGAGTGCAGTCATCTGACCTCCTCACGGAACGCTAGTCTAATCTCTCCCCAGCGCAGAATTTTGTCAATTCTCCCTCAAAAATCAAGCCCCCTGCCGTGGGTTGACGTATGTCTCCCCAAAGATATGTCCACCTAGCCCCTCAGAATGTGACCTTATTTGGCATAAGGGTCTTCGCAGATGTAATTAAGGTCGGGGTCTGGAGATGAGGTCACCCTGGCTGGAGGATGTCCCTAAATACAATGGCAGATGTCCTCACAGGAGACAGGGAAGAAGGCCATGTGATGGCGGAGACAGGGGCGGAGTGACACGTCTACAAGCCACGATCGCCAAGGGTTGCCAGTGGCCACTAGCAGCTGGGAGGGAGGCCTTCCCTCAGCCTCCAGAACCGTGAGAGCATCCGTCACAGTGGTTCGAAGCCACCCAGTGCGTGGCCCTTCACAGCAGCCCTAGAGATGCAGTGGCATTCCTCGTGGAAGCTAGTGACCCACTGCCAGGAGCTCCACGAGCCCACCCCAGGTCCCAGCCCCTCGACCACCTTGAAATCCACTTGCTAACTAGAGATGCAGCCTGTCTGTGCCCCAGCGCCCCCCACTCACAAACCAGCCCGTCTCCCTTCCCCGACCACCACCCCTCTGCTCTCTGTGGTCCTTTGGAGAGCGGGCTTCCTTACCCTGCTGCTGAGGAAGATGGACATTGTTGCTTCTGAGAGCCCAGCACCTGTCTCCCCTCCTTCTGGTGGCAGTGCCTTGGCTTGCCTTTCGGGGGGGCTATCCTTTGCCAGTTTTCAGCCCATGAGGTCTACGTGGAGCCTATGACCCAGAGCAGTCCTGCCCTGGCTGCCTTGGCTCACATGACCGGTGGGTCAAGGAGATGCAGTCATGGGGGTCTGCGTGGGATGCAGGGAGCAGGCCTTTCCTTGGGATGGCTGATTGGGAGGCCGTGAGCTGCAACCCCACAAGCCGGGGCCCAGCACGGGCCACCACGTGGGGAGAACCTGCCCAGGAACGAAGCCGACGTGGAGGAAACCGGAGCCCAGGGCGGAGCAAGGTACTGAAGGCAGCTTTGATGTCCCTGGATCTTGCCAGGCCCCAGATCCTCCCTGTCTGGGGATACGCACATGCACGAGACAACTAAGTCCCGTGTTTTTCCCTGAGCCACGTTGAACTGGGTTTCGACTCTTGTCAACCGAAAGAGCATTGTTAAGACAGAAACAGCATCCTGCACCTCCACCCAGAGATTGACAAAAACAGGGCTCGGGGAGAGTGCGTCTTCCCACCGGCCAGTCGCCTTGGGTTCTTCTCACCAGAGGCCACTTCCCCGGCTCCCTGAGGCCCCGACGCCCCTGCCCCACTGTCTGCAGGAGCAGCTAAGAAAACATTAAAGCTCGCTGTGACCGGCCCCACCGCTCGGGTCCCAGCTGTGTAAGTCACTTGCTGCCGTGTGTGTAATTCAGTTGTTTACCTGCCATCTCCTCTCCCAGACCACCCTGGGCCTGTGGGGACAAGGATTGTGAGGCACAGGCTGGGCGCCCGGCTGGCTGCAAGCTGGTCGGATGCACGAATCAGGGATCGATGCAGCCGAAGGGGCCCGAAGCAGCTCCCAGGCGTGGCAGTCCCAGACGTGGCAGCAGCCCCCTCCCATCGTGTAGATGGGGACGGGAGGGACAGAGCTGTGGGGCGACTTGCCCGCGGTCGCACACGGCTGGGGTGGGGCAACTGGACCTCCTGGTTGCCAGGCCCACGTTCTCAGCGGGAAAAGAGGAGCAGGGGGCAGAGAAAGGAGGGGAGGAAACGAAGGGGCCGTGTGCGTGTGTGTGTCACGCGCGAGTGTTGCGTGCGTGAGCCTGAGTGCGTGTGCATGTGTGTATGGGTGTGCGCGCATGTGCCTGTGAATGAGTGTGTGGAGGTGTGTGTGTCAGTGTGGGGTGGATACGTTTGTGTGTATGTATAGGCGATGTGAGTGTGTGCGCTGGCGGGGGCACGTGCATGTGTGCGTGTGTGTGTGTGTGCGCGCGCGCGCGTGTGTGTGTGCGCGCGTGTGTGGCGGCCTCCTGTGCTGTCTGCCGGCTCACCCATTATCAATGCACATTTTTAATGCGGCTCTCGTCGTTGTGATGTGCCGAGCTGACTCACATCACTTTCCGGGTGAGTCACTCACCGCCGAGCCGCAGAACTGGGGGCCGCAGACTCGCTGAGCCCCCGCCGGCCCCTGTCTTCAGCTCGAGCCCCCGCCGGTCCGCCCACACCGGCTCCCGTGCCCGTTGTGTTGTTGAAATGCCACTTCTCGAGGTGGGAAGGGAGGGCGACAGACTCAGAGCCCGCGGATGCTCTCCCTGGCCAGGCGACGAGGGCAGAGGGCAAGCAGACGAGCTGTCCACACCAGCCCATGCAGAAGCCCCGCAGGGCCCCCCAGGTGCGGGCAGCGGGGGCATGGCTGGGTCCCCGGGAGGGTCGGATGACTGACAGACAAACAGACAGACAAATGACAAGGAACAGACGCAATGGCGAGCGGCAGTGCTCACCGTTCCTTCACAGACGTTTAGGACCACCTGAAATGTCCACAATTGCTCGTTGCCCAAATGCCAGCCCCCTCCGGTCAAGGCCGCCCACACCTGCCTGAGCCTGACATTTCCTGCTTGGCCAGGCTCACCCTGGCCCTGTCCCGATGGGCAGGAGGCAGGGGGCACGGGGAGAGTGGGATGGAGGGCCCCCGCCCGGCTCTCGCCTCACCCCACCCCTGAGGTGCCCGCACCCCCACGCTGGATGCCTCTGGGGGTAGCTCAGTCTAGCAGCCACTTCCAAACACCCAAATTTGTGGGGAGCCATACAAATGAGCTTGACTTTGGGGGACCGAGGAGCTATTTGTGGCACTTTTAAAGCCTTTTACAGATCAGTTTGTTACTGCCGATGACGGAGAAAATATGCTATTATCAGCAGAAGCTTTAGGCGGTTTGGGTGTTGGAGATTTCTGATGGGACGAACGTCGTGCTGGAAATAAATGCCTGAGCTGGTCCTTGGGGGCTGTGTGCTCGAACCACATGCTGCCTCGGGCCTTCCCGCCACTTGCCTGTGGGTTGGGTGCCAACTACCTGCCAAGGGCTCACTTTCTTGGGGGGAAGCCGGGCACAGTCCCAGCTGGCCTGGGTGAGAGGCAGAGGGCAGCAAGGCTGGTGGCAGAGCCGAGGGGAGGAGCCCAGACGCAGGCGGCGGACGGGGGCGGCGCTGGGTGGCAGTGGCTTTGCAGTGGACCTGGACCATGTGTGGGTGAGGTGCCCAGGGGCACCGGAGGTGTGGGGGAGAGACAGGCGTCTTAGGAGGAGACAAAGAAGTGAGGAGAAGACTCAGAACCGGCTCCAAATCCTGGCCTCGCGCTTTCTGCCCGTGTGGCCTTGGTCAAGGTTCCTGATGAATTCAAGGGCGATTCAGGGCCGACCTCGCCTCCCCACCGAGGGGCTTCCGAGGCCAGCCTCTGGGTTGGGCGTCTCCTGGCAGGACGCGGGGAGGGGCTGGGCGTTCTGTGCTGGGCGGGGCGCAGTCTCACCACTGGTGGCCCACAGGGCAGTTGCTGTTGTTCCTGTTTCTGGAAGCTTCTCTCACCAGCCTCGTCCCTGGGGAATGCCCTGTCCAGGGGGTCTAGTCGGGAGAATGTTATGGCCAGTGAGGCTCCCGGGATGTTGCTCTCCTCCAACTGTTCAAGCCACTCATGAACCATTAGGTGACACGCTCTCCGTCAGACCTGCCCCCCGGAGAGGCTGCCTGCCACGGCCTTCGAAGCCAAGGCCACCAACACGCGGGCCCATCAACATACGGGACTGATTTTTAACTTCAAAGGACAACACTCCCCCACCCCGTGTTCTGCCACCGCCCCTGGCTGGCCCAGGGAAGCCCACAGGCACGCTCGACCCTTCCCATCCCCCGCTTCCTCACCACTCTGGGCCAGCAAACGGTGCTGCTCCCTCCCAGCACCCCCTCTGCCTGCCCTCTGGGGTGTTCTGAGGAGGGCAGCGGAGGTCTCATGGCGGTGGGCCCTCCATGGTGACTCTGGAGTGTGAAAGGCCTTGTGCTGCCAACAGCACCTCGACCCACGGCTGGCACGCCGGCCCATGCGCCCGCTCCACGCCGGACGCTCTCTCCCAGGTTGCCATGCAACATTTGTATCATCCTCGCCGAAAGCCCGTTTTCCCAGATGGGGAGGCTAAGACTCAGAGAGGCTGCGTGGCCTGCCCAGAGTGGGGTGGTACAGCGCGGACTTGACCCCGATTCTGCCCCCGAAGCCTGCCTTCCATGTCCTCTGTGGGACTGCTTCCACCGCACCTCCATCATGGCCGCCTTTTAGGACACAGCCAAGGGCGGTGGTGGGGGGTGCTCTGGTGACTTAACACTGGTGACAAAAACGTGATTTGCAAGTATTAGATATTTCATGAGAGATTCAAGTCAGTTAGGTTTGAAGGGGAAGAGATGAGAGAGAGAGAGATGATAGATGATAGATGATAGATGATAGATGATAGATGATAGATAGATAGATGACAGATAGATGGATGGATAGATAGATAGATAGATAGATAGATAGATAGATAGATAGATAGATAGATAGGTGATAGATGGAGACAGGGAAGGGCGTGGCATTGTGGCTACTTCAGTGCCAGGCACGTCTCCCTGGGCCTCTCCTGGCTCCAGAAGCCCCCTCCCCATCTGTGACGTCACCAGCCAGCCCTTGCAGGTGACAGCCTGTGATTCATCATCAGCCATCTGCTTCCTCACTGCTGGGGACAGCCAGAGCCCAGCGTGGGCCCATAGGCTGAGAGGCAGCTGTACCTTGACCCGGCCAGGCCCCTGGGAGGGAGCAGGCCTTTCGGGGTTCTGTGCATTTTGGGAGCTGCCGGTCATCATCACCCAAGTCTGAGAGAGCAGCATCTCCCCATTCCAGCTTGGGGTTTCTAAGCAGTCCGATAGCCCTGCCCAAACTCCATTGATAGAGAGCAACACGACTTAATGAGATAAAGCCTTGGGCGCCTGTGAACCAATTTACGGCACTAGCTGCAATGAGGCACCTGCTTTCCTAATAGATAACTGAACTGAACACAACCCGGAGCTCTGAGAGCGTCAGAGAAACTTCTCAGGTCTATGCTCTTAAAATTTGGGGCACAATCCAAACACTTGTCAGTCTCATCACTACCATGAAAAGGGTGTGTTTTTGTAACATCACATGGGACCCATTTGCCAAGGGAGAGAGGCCCCAGCTGCTTTCGGGGGCTCCAAGCCAGCATCTTCACCCTTTTTTCGCACAGTACAAACCCTGAATTCCAAACCACCTTCCAGAGGGGCGATTTCAGATGGATGGCTCGTCTGGAAGAAGTTTAAACAGCTGCATGGGGAATAAATATCCAGCTTCCCCTGATTCCACATTCCCTTGAAGCAGCTGGTTTGCTAAAAAGTCTGGCGTGAATAGACCGTGGCAGGTGGGCCACTGAATGTCAGGAGAGATTCTCCCGCCAACTCCCGCCATCGTGGGTCCCCCAGACAGCGGCCCCCTCGCACCGTAGCCCCACAGGCCCCCTCTGAAAGGGCAGTCGCCCCCATGGTTCTGCCTGGCTTGGAGAAACGACTTCCTCCTCTGAGTTCCTAAAACATGTATCATCCATACGATAGGCCAGGCGATGAATTGCGTGTGGCTCGAATCTCTCTTCTACCGCTGTATGGAACGGCTGTTTAACCCTTCTCAGCGGTGGAGTTTTCAGTATCTTGTCTTTCTAACCAGACGTGAGCTTCCAGAGGGCTGGACAGATGTGTGCCCATCCTTCTCCCCTGCCCGGAGCCCGAATGCGCCCGGTCTGGTCACCGTCGGGGGGAAGGGCTGCGTTGACCCGTTGAGAATAAAGTGCTTACTTAGCACAGAGACTGGTTTCTCGTAGGTGCCCAATTAAGGGCTGCTGGGATTAGCATTATTTTTAATATTACCATGGTTTGCCTTACCCAAGTATTTATCAAGCACCTTTGCTGTGCCAGGGACTTCAAACGCCACCTGAAAATGGCGCCCATGGGTCTCCTGGAAGATTCTGGAATCCACTGGGGAACTCTGGGTGCCATTCCTTACTGAAGGACTGAGTTATCCCTTGGTGAGACGTCATGTCACTTTGAAGGCCCTCGGCCTGTGTCAAGGACCCTTTGAATCTGGGCGAAGCTGGTTGTTTCGGTCTCAGGAGCTGCGTGTGACTTTGGAAGAATGGCGGGTTTGTAGGCAGAGACCCACAGCAGCTTCTACCCCAGAGGAGCCGGGAGATGGCCAGGCTCCCGCAGGGGGCATGTGTGTGTGGGGGAGGGAGGGGTCGCAGTGGCAGCACACGTCCACAGCTCTCCTTGGCTTGGGGACATGGTAAAAAAGCACAGGAGGGTGGGGGATGGGGGTCGAGATAGATTCAAAGGCACGCACGCCCACCCTCGTGCAAAACAGGAAACATGATCAACACAGAATTACATAAAGTATGTAACATGTAATATAACATGTAATATGTAGTCGATGTAATATAGGTGATATGTAATATATTGAAGAGTGTGTATATATATAAAATGTCCTTGTCATTTTCAATGGGATAGTTATCATTGGGCCATGTGACAGAGCTCGGCCTACACTATCTCTTTCACCTGACTTTTAAAAGCTTGGCACTCAGCCGTGTCCTAAAAGGACCAGCGCGAGGGGGATGTGCGATGCCCCCCAGGACGGTGAGCACGGAGACCTGGCCGCTCACGCTGCCTTCTGCTCTGGGGCGTCTGGAGGAGACGTCTGCTCCGGACTTCCAGGGGCGTCTGCCCACAGCCAGCCACTGCCCTGATGACCCCTGCAGTGGAGTGAACAGTGTCCCCCTCCCCCAAAATTTCACATCTGCCTGGACGCTCAGTGACTTTATTTGGAAATAGGTCCTTTGCAGATGGACACGATGTGGAATCTTCAGATGCAATTGTCCCAGACTCAGGGTGGGCTCAGTCCCATGACTTGGTGTCCTTATGAGAAGAGGAGAAAACACAGAGATACACTTGATCGGAGACAGACAGACGCCCTGGAGAGATGAGACAGCTAACACGCTGGCGCACCACCTCCTCCGGGAAGCCTTTCGGGGTGGCCTTGGTGCCGATGCGCAGCGACACCACGGAAAGCCGAGGCCCCTCGCCTTGGCCGTGTCTGGCTGTCCTCCCCGTGGCTCTGCTTCTGCAGGTTCTTTACATGATGAGGGGTGGGTTTCTAACCCTCCCCAGATCTGTAGGATGAGGCAGCACATCTCCGCTACTCCACTGATCACCCGGATCGACGTGGCACCTTCGGCTGGTCAGGTGGGTGACCCTCGACCTCCCAGAGCTGTGTACCGAGAGGCCTTCCCAAGGAGAAGCAGCCCAGACCTCTGCCAAACAGAATCCCGAAGCTGCGGCGCAGCGGTCTGTCAGCAACGTCTGCGAGGAGCGCGGAGGGCAGCGTGGGGCGGGCGGCCGTGTGTTTGCCGTCCCTCATCGACGAGGTCCTCGTTCTCCCTCCCAGAGCCCCACGCACTTTCTAGGACTTAAGCCAGTGGCATATACACAATAGATGTTTAAAATCTGTGTTGTCTGATCGATAGTTTATCCAGCGGTCGTTTGATAGCCCAGTGACCCTGAGCTGGGTTGAGAGAGGGAGCATGAGGGTGTGAGCGGGAGAGAATCGGCCTGCGAGGCAGGGCCCGGGAACGGCGCCGGCGCCGAAGGCAGCGGCCGACCGGCTCGCCAACCCGCGCACCGCAAGTCACTCTTTCTGTGCCTCCCAGGTGCCCACGACGTGCCTGCTGCCGGCCTGGATGCGAAGGGTACATGGCCTCTGTCTCTGATTTCATGAACTTCGTGCAAGGGAGCCTTGCTGTGTCCCCAAGGGCCAGGTCTCAGTCGAGCCTCGTGCTGGGGTACAAGCCCCTGCCCTCCCACGGGACGGGAAAGGGGACTCGGGCTCCTTTGACAAACGCGCCTATGAAAGCAGCCCTCAGCGGGTCGGAGAAAGGCCCTATTTAATGGGGCCTTGCCAGACAGTCTACAGCTCCAACTCTCTTCTCGAGAAAGGAAAAATACCAGAGAGGCCCACACCCGAAAATGCACACATGTGGGCGTGATTTATTGGCCCGCACGTCAGCCTGTGTGTTCTCTCAGTGACTGTGAACTCGCTCCTCCTCACTGACCAAGACGTCAACAGCATGGTCACTGCATATGTTTTTCCACTTTTTCCAGAGCCAAGAACCAGGAACAACGTTAAACATGAAGATGGAAGAAGCGTGGAGGTCAGGCCGTGCCCGCCGCAGTCCGGGGAGCCGAGCAAGGGTGCGCTCTGCGAGCCGGCCAGGCCCCGACGCAGCCCCCGGGGCTCCCTGTCCTGCACCTCAGGCGCTCCCCCGGACACTGCAAGGGACGGAGCTCCTGTAGGACTCGGGGCGGCAGGACTGGGGGGGCTTCGAAGGTTTCTCCACGTTCCCAGTGCATTTGGGGGCATTTGGAGGAGGTGACATCCCCTCCCAAACTCCAAGAGAGAGGCCTCCTGATATACTCGGGGCCAGGCGAGGGGCCACCTCACACCAGCTTTGGGCCAAAGTCTGTCCCTGGCTCCCTGCGGTGCCAATCCCAATGTGCTCCAGCCCTTGAGTCACCAAGAGCCTCTCTGAAGGGCGCCAGGCCCAGGCAGCTACCAGCCACGGGGACACCATCCGGGGCCTCAGGTGGGAAGAGCATCAGATGGGTCTCAGCTTGGGTGGTTTTGCTCCCAGGGGCATCGGGCAGTATCTGGAGCCGTGTGTGGTCATTACAGTTCTGGGCGTGGTGGTGCCACCGGCATCGCCTGGGTACAAGCCGGGCGGGCCGCTCAACAGCTGACAACGCACAGGACGACAGGCCACAGCCGGGCACTTCCCGGTCAGCTGTGCTGGCCCTGGGGGCCTGGTCCGGAGAGCGCAGCTCCTGCCCCTCCCCGCTGCTTTGGGTCGAGAAGCAACGTACCCACTGGAGCAGGTGACGAACCAAGGGATCGAGCGGGACAGTGACCTCCCCTCCTTCCTCGCTCCCTTTCTCCAGCTCCGTCCTCCCATAGGTGGCCTGTTGCACCTTTAAAAATAAAAACGTGTGCGTGACAGTGCCACGACCGTTCCTGCAGCCTTTCCCACCAGAAGAAAGAGAATAGAGCCAAACCGGATCCGTGGCTGTTGAGAGACAAAAAAAAAAAAAAAATCGGAAAGAAAATACTCTTCTTCGTGGCGAATGTCCCTGGAGCCGAGAGAAGAATGCGCTGGCCTCTGTGTGTGTGTCACATGGAGACATTCTGTAGAAATCCCGGGAGAAGGGCCTCTCAGCCCGCCCGTTCCTGGAGACCACAGGGATGGGGGCATGAGACCACCCAGCTGGTGGGAGCCCGCCAGGCCTGACAGTCAAAGGCAGGGCCGACTCAGAACCTTCTCACGGCCGAAGCTTGGACGGCCCGGAGGAATGCTGTCAGCCGAGGAAACGGGGCCTCCGACCGCAGCCCTTAGGGGCGGGCGTTCGGAACCAGAGGGAGCCGCGAGGTGGCCCACTTGCCAGGGCTCCAGGAATCGGTAGTCGATTAGATGAGACTCAGCCAAGTTCAAGTCCCTGGGCAGCCTCATGGCCTCTGCATTCTCTGGCCCCTGCCTGCCCCCGCCCCTGCTGTTCTGCGAACTCGCCATCACGCCTCTACCCCCAGTCTTACCCTGCTCTGCCCACTCTCCACGACATTTTCCCCAGTTTCTCTGCTCAAATGTCACCTCCTCCTGGAAGCCTTCCCTGACGCCCCTCGTGTGAGTCTACTGTCTGCTCTGGGGCAGGGACCTTGTGTTTGGCTGGCCATGCCTGGCATGTAGGAGTTCCTCTGTCACTGTGTCGATGGCTGAGTCGCACTCCTATTCCAGGGGCTCTGCTGAGTTTGTCCTCTGAGGACTTGCTTACAAGGTGCTCTCACCCCAGTGGCTTCACTAAGATCATTGTGGGTAACATCAGCAGATTCCCCAAATTAACATGATTGTGAGGCTGGGCGTGGGGTCTGGAGCCAGCTGGACCTGGCTTCCATCTTGGCTCTGCCTCTCCATGACCTCGGGTCAGTCACATGCAGGAGGGTGGAAGGCTTGGTGCCCAGGGCTGACTGGAGAGCTACATGAGACAGTTCGTTTGGGGTGCTGAACACAGTTGTGGCTATGGCACCCCCTCCCCACAAGGAGAAGCATGGCTAGGCTGTTTCTTGAAAACCAGGGTGGTTTTTCTCCATGAGCTGAGAGCCTGGGGATGTTTCCTTCCCAGTAGGTCCTTTGGGGACCCCCAAATTGTTCCACCCTCAATGTGCCTCTCATTTTAAAAGACTGAAGAGCTGTGGAAAAGCTGCTCCCTGCATGTGAGAAACTCAATCATGGGATTTACATGAGGAGCATCTCAAATCTGCCTTGTTTAGCCCTTCATGGCCCCTTCCCTCCACCCTTCGCAAATGTTAAAGATCGCCCGTTGGAGCTCGTTGCGCTGTGAACAAAAGATTTTTAGATTCGGCCACTGTGAACATATACCCAGCAGTGCTGTCAGGGGCCAGAGACCCCCACGCCA
Source organism: Pteropus medius (assembly GCF_902729225.1). Lineage (NCBI taxonomy): Eukaryota > Metazoa > Chordata > Mammalia > Chiroptera > Pteropodidae > Pteropus > Pteropus medius. Next base: position 24,741,389 of record NW_024342471.1, read on the forward strand.
GCCAGGCCAGCCTCCGGGGAAGGTAGGCTGCCCCCTCATCTCTCCCAGATGCTGTGCAGGCCTCCAGCCACCCACTCCCCAACTCAAGAGAGATGCCTATCGACAAGTCCCCATTCTGGGCTGGTGACGGCTCAGCTTCCAAGTAGCGAGGACATTATCACGCCCCAGGCTCCGCCCGTCACTCCAGATCTATCTGTTGCCTTCGAGATTCGTCCAGGACCAGGGCCCCTGGCCAAGGCCAACACGTTTGAGAAAAGCACTCCCTCATTTCACACGGAGCTGCACCCCGAGCCCACAGACCCGGCGTGCGGGCACCAGCTCCACTTCTAGCCCCAGTGCCTTCGGCAGGGGTGCAGCCCCGTGCACCCCACAGCAGGGCCTCCCCAGGTCGTCTCGCGGGCCGGGCTCTGCGGAGTGTGGGGCTTCGGGCCGTTCCCTGCCACTCAGGTTGGCGCCCCTGCGTTCCTCCCGCTGTGAGGACTGCGTCTCGCTCTCAGAGGTTTGTTCATCCATTGGCTATTCATTTATTCAGCAAATATTTAGGAAGCCCTCACTCTGCGTGAGCATCATGCGGAAATGAATTCGGTGGACGTTCCCACAATTCCGGTTCTGAAAGGGACACTGGTCAAGGCCAAAGAATCCATTCGTTCTTCCATCAATCCAAGAAGGCTTCCTGCAGAGAGGTTTACCGACCTATCCACCCAACATTGGGTGAAGACATACTATGCACCAGGCGGTTCCAAGAAAAGCTTCTAAACTTGCGTGTGACTTGGCATGAGGGTCACAGTCCCGTCAGCAGCACACAGCGGTTCCCAAAGACCCCACTCTACCCGCTGCCCGTGAGCTAGACCACAACCTGAGTGAGTTATCTCCATAGTGAGAAATGACACCGATTGTCCCAGGGAACCACACACGGGAGGCACTGGCTTCACAGTGGACGTGGAGAGGATGCTAAGTCCTCTCTGAGAGACCATGCAGTGTGATGTCAAAGCCAAGCTCTGGCCCTGGGCAGCTGTGTGACCTTGGACAAACGGCTCCCCTTCTCTGGCCTACCCAGTCTCAAGGCATCTATCCGATAAATTTGTTATTTCTGAATCAATTCGATAGAAACACTGAGGCCAGGAGGCTTGGAACAGGAGCCAGAGCACGCGGGGCTGACCGATGACCCCTCGGGGAGGTGGCTGCCATCTGTCGCGTTTCAAGACGTTCTTCCCCTGTTGGGCTCCCAAAGCCTCTTCCTGCCAGCGCTGCCCCTCCGCTCCCAGCCCACACCACTCTCCCCTTTCGCTTTCCCTCTGTTCCGGGCAGAACAGGGTAGGAAATTCTGTCGAATAAAGACAGAAGTGCTTGATGTTGCTGATGGAATCCCAGGGAAATGAAGCATAAAACCGCGAGAGTTATTCAGCATCACATGTGCTTCCATCGGGGGCCCTGGAAAGAACTCCTTAGTGGGAGGAAGTCTGATTCCTTGGAAAGATGGAATTCTGGTGAGACCAGCAGGGAGCCGGGCCTTCCTAGCATAGATGCGGGATGGAAAGTCTGCAAGTCAACCCAAGGCAAAGACCAAGATGTGAAAAATCTCTCTCTCCTCTCTCTCTCTCTCTCTCTCTCTCTCTCTCTCTCTCTCTCACGCACACGCACACGCACACACACACAACCAAGACCCCGTTTCATCCCCATTTTTCAAAGGAAAAGCTGTGTGTGGGCTTTCACTTGGCCAAGTTCGAAAGATGCCTACATTCCAGGATGCTCTTAGAATAAAATGCAAACTCCTCACTTCCAAGGCCAACAAGGCCTTGGCTCTGACCTCGCCCTGCATACTCTCTTCCCTTTCATGACCAGCCAGCTTGCCTGGCTCCTGCCTCTTCCCCGAAGACTCAAGTTTGCCCACCTGGGAGCCTCTGACCTGCACGGTCCTTCGGTCTGAACACTCTTTGGTTGGCCATTCCAGCTGCCCTTCAGGGCTTATTCCCAGAGGCCTCCCTGAAATACTCCTGGTTTAAAGCAAGCCTCCTTTTAAATTTCTTCCTGTCACTTCTCTCTCTTTGAGAGCACATTATTTTTTCTGTTGCTTATTTCTGATTCCTCCTGGTAGGAGGTGAACTGTGGGAAGGCGAGCATCACATTGGTTGTTCGTCATTGTATCCTGAGTCGGGAACAGTGCCTCCCGGATCTTGTAAGACATTCGATGGCCCGTCCGACCTGCAAACATGAGAAAGGTTCTTCTGGGAAATGTATATCAGCCTGGCCAAGTGCTCTGTTCTGAGTGTTTATGTCACTCCCAAATGCCTACGTCAAAATCCTAACCCCTGAGGCAATGGTGCCAGGAGGTGGGGCCTTTGGGAGGTGCTTAAGTCACGAGGGTGGAGACTTTGAGAATGGGATTAATGTTCTAATGTTTGCACAAGAGACACCCCACAGAGCTGCCTTGCTCCCTTGACCGAGCGAGGACACGTAGAGAATGTGGTCCAGGAGGAGGGCCCACGCCACCACACAGCCACACTGGCACCTTCGTCTGGACCCCCAAGTCTCCAGAACTGTGAGGAAGGAGCTTCTGTTGTTTCCATGCCGCCCGGTCCACGGCATTTTGTTACAGCAGCACAGCTGGACTGAGACACCTAGTTAACATGTTCCAAAGCCATCAGACAAGGGCACACCAGTACCGGGGCATGGAGTGAGTGTGTCGGTTTGGACTAAGGTGTGAACGCCTGAGCCTGGCGCATGGTCATTCTCTTTGCGGTCCAGCCTCTGCCCACCCGCCAGCTGCCTGTCCCGAGTCCATCTTCCTCCCAGCCTTCCTCAAGGGTCTGTAAACACCCCAGGCTCATCTGAGCTGTCCCCTCTGCTCAGAATACGGATGCTCACCCACCCACCCGGGTCTCCCTCAATGCCTTTTACTATTCAAGCCTCGACGATGTGTCCTTCGGGAGTCACTGCTTTCCCCTGTGTCTATCCTACTGCCCCTCCCTGCAAACGCCATTAATCCATGTTGCTTCTGTCTGTTTGCAGAGATACTCCAGTCATTTACCCACAAAATATATTTTTTTCTCACATGAAAGATAGCATACAATAATTTTTTTTCTGGATCTTGCATTTTTGCTCTTAACACTCTATCTTAGAGACCTTTCCAGATCAATAGATACCGAACTGCCTTGCTCTTCCTAACTGCTGCCTGGGATTCACAGGGAAGGACCGTAGTTTATTCAACTGATTGCTTTTTGTTGGAAGTTCAGATGGTGTTTTTTCACTCTGATAAACAACATTGCAGTGAACATCTTTGTGCATGCCCGGGTCATGCTCTGCCCTTTTGACACCTGGCCAGCTTCTAGCGCTCTGTAAGATTACCCGCAAGAACCCCGCCTCAATCTCTACTTAGTTAGGCCGGCTGCCCTCTGTGGCTGCCGGACAGGACACCAGGCGCATACCCCCACCATAATGCTTACTAGGGGGTATTCGTGTGTTGACTCTCCTGTGTCTTGTCTGTCTCTGACTCTCCAGCACAGTTCGCAGAGCCCGGCACCCAGTAGGCATGCAATAAATGTTTGTGAGTTGAGTGAACATCAAAACTAAACCCCCGACTTTCAAGGAGCTGCAAATCTTGCTCCGCCCGAATTTGCTCATGCAGCGTGCCCACCCTGCACGGTGGGGCTGCCTCCTTGGCCTCGGCTACCTCGCTCTGAGTCCCGATGCTTCAGCTTCGCTCACGCTGGTCCCCGTTTCCTGAAGCCCCTTCCCGTCTCTCAGGGCACGAGGCTTCCTCCGCCTTCTTCATGAGGGACGTGTTCTCTGAAATATCAATCTCTCCCTTTCCTGAACTGCTACTGCCTTTGTAGTCGCTTCGGCATATTTTTCAAGCTCCATTGCTCAGTAATTGTTTCCCGTCTGTTGGTCTTGTGTCCCCAGCTAGACTGAGTTCTTTGAGAGCACAGTGTCTTATGCAACTCTAATGTCTCTCACAGTGCTGGACACACGGTAGCTGTTCAATTCTTCTGTATTGATAAAGCAATTGGTTCCTTCATCAGTTGAGTTAGATCTTGCCGATTGCTGGAAATTGTCCTCAGGGCCCAAGGCGACACTGAGCATCATGGTCCCGACAATCTTTCTAGTGAGTGTCGCCCCACATCCAGATGTCCGCACGTACTGGCTCTTTGCTAGGCCTCTACCGCACCCAGCTCCAAGTGGGCCTTCTGCAAGATCGGCTCCCGGTGACACGAAATTTCTTCGCACTGCAGGCTCCAGGAACCTGAGAAAGTCTCTCCCGTGGAAGTCCCACGGAGCACGCATCCTGCTTCCCCGGCTCTTTGGGAGAAATGGAGCCCCCAGAGAGAAGCGAATGAGCTTCACCCGGACCCCACGTCCAGCCATATTTCCAGAGATAATTTGACGCAAGTCCGACTCAATCAGCCTTTATTTCCATCAAAAAGACGGGAAGCAGGCTGTCGATCCCTTTGGGGTAGAATAGTTACGTCACGTCTAACAGAGCCAAAGGAAACATTTAACTAGGTTTGCAACCGAACTTTGGAAGGGGAAAAAAATGAGAAAGAGGGTATCGGAGACATGTGTTTATCACTGACCATCCAACCTGGAGGCTCAAATTGACTCAGACGGCCAGCTACGGATGAGCTGGCCTTTCAAAGAGAGCAGGACCGGTGCCAGCTGGAGATGCAACATTCAGCTGGATGTTTTTTTCTCTGTCCTTGGTTTATGCAACCTTCTCATTAGCCCAGATCCTCCTCAAGGCACCTGGGCTTATGGATGACTCCTGCTTACAGGGGGTGGGCCCTAAGGACATCTACCTGGGCTTCGCTTGGCTCAGCCCAACCTCATGAATCTCATACCTCAAACCCTGGGCTTTGGTTGCAAAACAACTATCCATCGCCCTACTGTAATGAGCGATAAGATGCCTCCCCGGCCCTCTCTGATTCTGGTGGGCTCACCCCACTTACCGCTCACAACAGGGATGCTCAGATGTCTTCACCTGGTCATGTCTAATGAGGGAATGCTTCCTCGGGCAGACACTGGAGACTCGGCGGTGAGTGGGCCAGCACCTGCCCTCCCCATACTCCTCGTCTAGTGGAGGAGACAGTGAAAACAGATCAATACGAGACAGGGTGGCATATCCTGCAGGCCACGAATGAACAGGGTGCTTTGTGCTCCAAGATGCAAAAGTGACTGACGTCTCCTGGGGAGATGGGGCGGGGCTCGCCAGCGACATCGAAAGGTGAATGAGGGTTTTCTAGGAGGAGGGGGTGGGAGCGGAGGAAAGTATTCAAAGTAGAAGATGTCGAATGTCAAAAGGGATAGAAACAGAAAGTGCCGATGACCCACAAGGCCACAAGGCCTAGGATTCTTTGGGGGTGGGGTGGCTCCAGAGGCCATGGGCACCTCAGGCTTTCAGAGGCAAAGCTAAGGAGTGGAGTATTTTTTTTCCAGTAGGCAGCAGAATAACAAAGCGGGTGTCTAATCTGGATTGATCTTTTTAGAAAAGCGATGGTTTCAAGGACATCCCGCACCAGGCACCGGCACTGGCGTTGTTGCGAGCAAGTGGACGGGCCAATGCTGCGATTTTCCAGGCAGAAGAGACGGGCCCAGTGGCATGGCGGTGGGGATGCGAGGGGGAAGGGCTGCCGGTATTCAGGAGGCAGCGTTTTTTACACTCTGGTCGTGAATGGTATATTGGCTCAGGCCAAGCAGGGCTAGGATGGCAGATGATGCCGAGGGCTCTGTCTAGGGGGACCGAATGACTGGTGATGCCACCGATAAAGGTCAGGAACAGAGAAGGAAGAGCTCGTCCAGACGGGAAGCCAGCGGTTCGCCGTGGGACGTGCCGTGCCGTCAGAGGTTAGAAATCCACGTGGAGTGCTCAGATGAGAGGCGAGGCAGGGGGTGGCATTTGTGGAGACAGCCTAGAGGTAGGTGGCACCTGAAACCACGGGTCGGTACAGGGTAAGACAGGACAAGCAAGGACAGAACGCTGGGGACAAATCAACATTTGGGGGCCGGGCCACGGGGAGACTGCAAACGAGGCGAACTAATCACGACCAAAGTCCCGGAGGCCGGAGGAGGGGGTTTCAAGGACAGGCAGATGGCACCGTGTAAGGGGCACAGAGTAAAGATTGAAAACCGGCCTCAGGCAGAGGTCTGTTGCATCGAACACCCAATATCCCTTTTCTTGGGTCCCACACACTGATTTCTAAAAGAGCTAACTTGCAGTGCATTTCGTTTGGGTGTCTGTGACCCTGACACCCTCACTATCCTGAGCCCAGAAGTGGTTAGGTGACTCAGGCCTGACTAAGCAGGCGATCACAACTTTCTGGCCACAGATGAGGATTTAAGGATAAAAACTGACTCGAGACAGGCCAGTGAGTGTCAATTCTAGGACTTGTGTTGAAACCACTGGCAAAGAAGAGCATCTTTCCTCTTGGGGCTGCTATGCTGTGAGATACCGAGGCAGAGCTTCCGAATATCAATTTGACACCTGCCGGGAAAGCTAGCCTGAGCATGAAACCGACACGGGAGAAGAGCTGAGAGACAGAGACGCCTGTCAATATCATTTGCCCTCCGCGTCCGGTTATGCCTAGACTTCTTTCAGTTATTTGGGCAACACATTTGCTTTTAAGCTTAAGCCGATCTGATTGGGTTCTGTCACTTGCAACCAAAGGTGTCCTGATCCATACGAGGTCACACGGCTATCGAGAGGCCGAGGGTTACAAGACTGGCATCTGGGAAAGACTCAAGTCCAGCTGTGTCCTTGCACCGCACACAGAACACCACAAACAGGTCCGCAGTTATGGCCATGGGGGAAAAAAACCTAGAAGCGGATGAGCTGGCTGTGTCAGCATGAAAACACAAAGACAGCCTTTGTGTTTTCCAAGGGTTGAGTCATACAGGCCAGCCCTGGCTTGGCACAGCAACCTATTGTCCCCGCCAAGGGAGTCAGGCGAGATGGGAAGGCTGATTTATTTGAGTGCACATGTGTCAACGACATCCTGAAACAAACAACAACAACAGAAAAAAACGGAGTGCGGGAGATGTGCTTTGCTGGCATGAGCTATCATCAAAAAGGTCTCGATCTTGGACCCAAAGACCAGAAGCCACGAGGCTAGATTTTGTTTGAGTCTTGACACTGCCCGGGCATGGATGGGCGCATGGTATTATGGGCCAGTGCCGTGGGCGAGGAGGGGGGACTATTTTATATGGGGTGGTCTGAGACCTGAGTCGCGAGAAGGAGCCAATTGCACGAAGATCCTAGGGAACTACTAGCACTAAGTTTCGAGGAACAGTGAGACCAGGGAGCCTGAAATGCAGCGGGTGACGGGGGGGAGGGGACCGCCATCCTCTCTGTCTGTGCCGCCCACTTAGGGTCTCGGCCACCTGGTATGCTCTGGTACTTAATAGATTTAATCTCATCTTTCCATCTATCGATCCATCCATTCCTCTATTCCACAGACACATATTACACCAGACGGTGGGCGACACTGAGTCTTAAAGGAGCTGATCACCGAGCAGAAGGGGGAAGACCCAGGATCTAGGAAGAGAAAACCACACGAGCCAAGGCCTAGAAAGAAAAAACTCACCGCTCGTGTGCACGGGACCCGCTGGGAAGGGCTTTGAGTACCTGGCCGCCATCCCTGTGGCTGCTCCACTACGTTGGGAGAACGGAATATTACCTGCAAAACACCAGGAAATGCTGATACATGAAAAAACAGTTAATGAAATTCATGATTTCAGGGCGAATCTGATAGTCTGATACTGTATTCTAATACAGCCAAGTGGTAGCAGAGACCAAAAGGCTTAAGGAAAAGGGAGGGGAGAAACACTTAACATGGAGACTATTCCATCAATTAGCTTGTTTTTTTTCTGCCAACCAAGGAAAGACCATCATTAGTTACTGTTAGTCATGGCCCAGCGTGGAGAGCACCTGCTTTCTGCCGAGTGCTGCAGGTGTAGGCCAGAGGGAGCTGTTTCGGGGCCTCGGTCAGGCAGTGACATGATGAGATTTGCACTTGGGAAAGGTCATTGTGGCTGCAGGGTGGAGGGTGCATGCAGGGGAAGAGAGGGTGGCTGGTAGGGGGCCGCTGGAGAAACACACATGATGAGAACCAGTACCTCAGGCAGAGGTAGTAGAGACGAGTGGGTCTGGGCACAGCCACCGCTAGATCTTTAGAAATGCCCACTGAATTGAATTATCTGGGGGAAAAAAAAAGCCTAATGGAGTCTGGATTACACACACAACCGCTGCCTCTCTCTGCAGTCTCCTGCTTGGGAGAGGCATCCGGGCTGAAGACAGAGCTAGGGAGTTGTCTGTGGTTGGAAGTACTCAAGGTTTTGAGGGAGATTTTTGGGGAGATAGAACATGAAGCTCCTGTTTCCTAAATCTGGCCAGAATCTGCCCATGATGTCAGATTTGTGCAAATGAGACATTTCTTAAGCTCGGGGGCTTTTGCTGCTCATCTCGGTAAATGAACGACTGTCTTTCGATAGGCGCTGGAAAGGCCAAAGTTCAAAGAGGTCCGGTGACGGCTGTTTAAACCTCTTTTCTACAGGAGAGCACACCGTAGACACGTCTGGGTTCCCAGGCCACAGAACAAGAATCTCGAAAATGCGCTTAGAGAGGCCCGGTTCCCATCACCGTGCTCTACTCTTTGGAGGACGTGAGCTCTGTGTCAGCAAAGACGGCGGCTGCAATAAATCACGTTGCCCATTTCTGGAGCACTTACTACGTGCCGGGCCCCAGGGAGGGCTTCCGGAGCCCTATCTCATCTAAACTTCCTCACCCAAGAGGGCGAGTCTCACACCACTGACCCATCCTGTCGAACCGCTAACCCCGTCAGCACTCGAAATATTCTTCCGTGCCTGCCATCGGCCTCCTTCGTCAGGGAAGTGCATGTTTATGGTCCCTTTCTGCACTGATTAAGATGACAAGAAGACAATGAAACACTTGTCTCCAAAAGTGACTCCTTGGATCCACTGGCAAAATGTTAGAAAGTGGGTACGGAGCCCAAGAAACAGGACACCCAGGCTCTGAGCTTGGGGAGTATTACAGAATCTTATCCCAGGCCAAGAATGAGTCACAATGAAAGCTTTTAAAATATAAAACCATCAACCTAGATTTCAATTCCAAGGAAACACATACTTGGCCATGAGGGAATGCTTAAAAAAAAAAAAAATCAGGCTTAAGCCACTTGACAGGAAAATAAAACAGCCAAGGAACATTCAAATATAATGATTTACATCCTCCCCCCTCCCGTCACCTCCCTTCCAATATGGGTCAGGGTGGACACGGCAGGATCTCTGCCAGTGTGCACGTCCTGTCGGGCCTCCCTGCTTTTCACGTAACGCCATTTCACGCACACAATCCCGAGCCGAGTTTGAGCTGCACGGCGCTATGCCAATCTCACGGATTCTTCATCATTTCCCTGTGCTGGGGCTCTCGGTTTGCCTGGGGTGGCTGTGTTGGGAATATGAGGATTTTTCTTCCATTATTTATGTGTGTAAGCACTGTTCGTTTCTCTCAAAGAAATGGAAGCTTGACTGATTTCCTAAACGTAGGAAGGAGATTGCCCCACGATGAATATTTAAGACTGACCAGGATGGGTGACCGCCATCTGCTAAAACACCAGCCCAAGGATTACTTTCCCAGGGAAGGGAAAGAATGAAGAACCATCCTATATAACATTTGCTCAGCACCGGAGAGTTTATTAAAGGTTTTTCACTTATATCATTTGATCTTCACAATAGCGCCAGAGAGGTAGACAGGGTGCGGATTACAAGGATTATTAAAAACCCACATTTTTTCTTTCTCAACAGATAAGAGCTATAAAAGCTTACAGTCACTTGAGGGAGGTGGCAGAGCTTGGGGACTAAATTGCCCATCTCTAATTCATTCATACACATATTTTAAAACCATTTATCCAGAGCCTATTCCAAGCCAGAGGAAATGGCAGTGGGTACACAGATGAATAAAACACGGTCTGGGCGTAGGAGGAAGATCACGTTCCAGCCTGGGGGAGAGAGCCGGCAGAAGTAAACAAGGCCCTGCTTTTCAAGGTGATGAACGCTCACAAGAAAGAACAGAGTGCGACCACATTTCTAATCTGATGTTCTTGCGAAGACCAGCTCTGTTGTTATTTACAATATCTGTCCTCTGAAAGAAGGGGGGCGTAGGGGGCCTTAGCTGTGTCACTGTGGGGATTAGACGCGGTAGGCGGCAGATTGCTCTCCCTCCTTCGGCTAACTGTCCCTGTTTCTCGGGGTGCTGAGCTAATCCGGGGGGTCCACACACAGGCTCCCCGAATTTCCCTCCACCAGCTAACTCGGGGTCTCTGCCTTTAGAGCAGCATCTTGATCCCGCCGCAGCCTCCACTCGGGGAAGCGGGCTGCTCACCGTCTGCAGCTCACACGCTGCGACGAGACGCGCTGCGAGGTTTTGTGTCGCCGGGGCCGGGTCCAGGCCCGGGAACGCGCGAGCGAGCGCCCTCCCTCGCCCACCGCCCCGGCCCTGGAAGCCACAGCCCCCTCCTCGAAATGTTCGCGCCCACCCCCACCCCGCCGGCTCCCTGGCGCTCCCATTTCTGGTTTTCATTTTATCCATTTTTATGTATTCCCCAACGATATCTTTTAACATTTGTTGCACGCCTGACGCAGAGAAACCCTCTCCTTTAGAAAAGATAGTGTGCGTGTGCGTGTGTCGGGCCGCCCGCGATTCGGCGGAGCCGGTCCCGGCCCCGCGCGGCCGGCGGAGCAGCGCCGCCCGCCCGCCCGGGCCCCTCGGTGGGCGCCGACTCGGCTTCGTGCCGCTCGCCCCGCTTTGCAAGCCCAGCGCCCAGCGCTCAGCGCGCGGGAAACGCTCGGAAAGGGACGCGCGTGTGTGAAGTCTGTGCCCTGCAGGAGCACGGGCAGGGGTGGGGACCCGCTCCTGGCTTTCGGGGCGACATTCCTTTGTTAGGATCTCAGTCCCGAGCCCTGCCAGGCGGCCCCCGCGGTGGTCTCCGCTCGCCCGGGTCGGGGATCCGGCCCTGCCCGAGCCCTTAGCCAGAGAGGCGCGGCCAGACGTCTGGCTCCGCGACCCCAGGTCGCTCCCAGCTGGGGCCCCGGGCCGGACGCCCGGCGGGACTCGAGCCTCCCTCGCGGGGCGGCCGCCTGGGCCCTGCTCGCCGCGCTCGGGCTCGGGCAGCTGGAGCCCAGCGCGGAGCCGCTGCCCGCAGGCCGCCGGCCCCGGCCCCAGGCGGCGTGTCGGGGTCGCCCGCCGCCACCCCTCACCCCTGGCCCGGCCGGATCGCGGGAAAGCGGGGGGCACGGGCCAGGCCTAGCACGCCGGCGCGCGGGCCCACTCGGCAGGAAAAAGTTGGGGTGGGGGGGCTGTCAAAGTTTGGGGAACCTCCGCCTGAGATTCCGCAACCCTGCAGTGCCCCCCTACAGAAAGCGGCGGCCGGGAGGGTGGGCGCCCCCGCGACCCTCGACTGTGGGCGGCGGCGTGGGCCCAGGCGGCCCGGAGCGCTAGCTAAGCTCTAGCTGTTAAGCTTTGCCTTTTTTTTTTTTTCCCCTTGTTGTTTTTCAGATACAATCTTTTTTAGAATTGGAAAAAAAAAAAAAAAAAAGGCGAGCGCGAGCCGCCGCCTGCAGTGGAGCGTGCCCGGCCTCCAGAGGCAGTCGTCTCCAACTTTTCCTCTCCCGCCCCGAGTCCGCGCGCCTCCAACTTCGGCCCTGCTGGAGCCCAGATTTGCCTGCCGCTCTCCTCCACTCTAATGTGCGCGCCCAGGCCCCTGGCAGCCGTTTGCAGCTCGGGGGCCACGCTCCCGAGGCTCAGGCCTGAGCGCTCGCCGGTTCCCAGGGCCGGGGCCCAGTTGTGGAAGGGTGAACCCCGGCGCCCAGGGAGCACCCCGGGAGAGGGCGGAGCGCTCCTGTGCCCCGGGGCAGGGCGGCAGGGAGCTCCCGCGCCCGGAACGTTGCGAGCAAGGCTTGCTAACGTCGCAGGGGGGCACCCGCGAGAGACGGACAGGAAGAGGGCCAGGGGGGACGCCAGAACCCGGGACCACAGTACGGAAACGGCCCGGGCCGAGCTGCAGTCAGATCCGGGGATGGAGGGAGCCGGAGAAGAGGCGTGAGGAGGCCGAGAAGGCAGGCCCTGCTGCCCTGCTGGAGGCCGGCAGCCTGCTGTGGCAGTGGATGAGCAGGCTGCCCAGAAAGGCACAGGGGTCAGGAGGTCGGGCCAGGGCCTTAGCAGGCTCAGACGAGGCCCAAGAAGGGAGCACCGGGCACCCTGGAGTGCAGGGCCCAAGCCTGGCTCGGGCTGTCCAAAGGGGGCCTAGGCCAGGCCCCTAGTGGGGAAACTGAGTCAAAGCCCGGCCTCACGGTTCTGCCCAGACGCGTGTGAGCCAAGTTAGGGGTAGGGGGCCAAGACCCTTGAGGGTCTCCGAGACTAAGGCGGGTAGGGGGCTTCAGGGCCTCCCAGTCCAGAGCTGGATTGGAGAGTTAGACGCTTGTAGATCCGAGGTTGGATTGGGGTGGGGTCTCTGGGACGTTGGCTAGCTAGGCAAGGATTGGGGGGATTTAAGTGCTTAGAGATCGAAGGCAGGTCTTGGGTAGGGGGAGTCAGACAATTGGAAAGCCTAGGTGGTTATTTGAGGAGGGGTCTTTGCGCTTGGCAAAGCGCAAAGCTGCGCCTGTTCGGCTCGAGGTCCGAGGCCTCGTCAGGAGAAGCTTCTGTGAAGGGTGGGCCGACTAGGCCAGGCCAAGAGAAAGAAAGTGAACAAATCTGGACTATAAGTGGGCGGGGGGCCCCTGAGAGGGGGGTCACAAAGGGTGAGACATGGCCACCAGGCGTTTAACCGACGCTTTCTTGTTGTTGCGGAATAATTCCATCCAAAACCGGCAGCTGTTAGCCGAGCAAGTGAGTAGTCACACCACCTCCAGCCCTCTGCATTCACGTAGCATTGCTGCGGTGAGTCTCCCGGCGGCCTCTCCGACACACGCACCGTGTGCACTGCGGCTCTGCCTGTCTGTCTGTCTCTGTCTGTCTCTCTGTTTAA
>NW_024342471.1:24754430-24762895 GCF_902729225.1 Pteropus medius
CTCTCTGTTTAAAAAAAAAGGTTCATATTAGGGAACGCAGCGTCTCTTGGCTTGTGGTCCTGAGGCATCTATAACCTTAGATGGGGAAGATGAGTCTCTGCTCCATCTCTCTGCCTGTTTCCACTTCCAACCCTCCTCCTCTAGTTCCCCCTCCCGTCCCCCCCCCACCTCCCAGTCGTCACTGCACGACAATCCGCCTCCAACTTACACATGTTTTGTAGAAGTACTGCAGATTAAAAGGAGGGAGGCTTTCCGAAGCCTAGGCTTGTTTTGTTTTGTTTAACCCCCCCTTCATCCACCCCCTTTTCTTTCTTCTCAATTCACTTTGTTCTATGTACAGTTGCAAGATCGCAGACCTAAATCATTAAATGAACGACTCTTCTCCCCCAAACGAGAAAGAGTTGTGTGTGTGTGTTTTTCCCCCCCTCTTTTTTTTCTTTATTGGCCTCTCGTGTGCCTTCAGTGGCTGTCAATGTGTTCTATGAATAATTTGCTTCACTGTTTTTCCTGGGGGCTCATGTTTGTGAGACCGTAAGGTGCTGGGTTCTTCGTTTTCCATTTCCCAGACAGGAAATTAAGCATTTTCCCTCCATTCGAAACTTTCTAAAAAAAGTGCAAAAAAAAAGCCCTCCAGAAATGTGTGTTTGTGAAATGTAGAACCTCAACAGCACTTTTTTTTTTTTTCATTTAATTAACCTGAACCTTTAGCCCAGAGGCGGAATCTTTTGTAGGAGGCTGAAAGATGACTGATGTTTCCCCTGCTCTGTTTTTGATGAGGCCACTTCTCCCTTCTGAGCCTCAGCTTTTCAGCCTTTGTTAAATAAAGGGGGACAAAGAGGGGGGGCGGTCTGGACGATCTGTATGAGACAACCGTGATCAGCTTTGTAATATCTTAAATGGAAAAGTGAACTAATGAAACTAGTTTGTAGTGGGGGCTCCTGGCTGTCGACAGGGCAGGTTTGAATAGAAGCTTCCCTGAAGGAAGGGGAAATGAGGAGGGAATAAAGGAATAAAGTCATCCCAGATTCTTGGGGATTATACTGGAAACACACGGCTTTGGGAATCTCACACTTCGCCTCTTAGGGGGTTGTCTTGCCTTTTAATTTTTGTTCTTACTGACTTTAAATGCTTCAGAAAAAAATGATGCCATGTGTCTTAATTATTGACAGACTTGTCTACTGAGACAGCTTTTCCTTTTTGTAAATCTCCAGTGCAAAATGTCTTTGGCCATATTGCTCCTGTAGGAGAGCTGTTCTATGCCGTGTGAGCAGTTTTAGGAATAAAATCACGTATACTCAGATAAAAAATCACGGAAAACAGGGACGGAGTGTTTAGGTTTTTATTTACTTAAGATTTTGAAGGATTTTTTGCATTTGTAAACTGAAAGTAATGGTATTATACTGAAATAAGTGTAAAATGGAAATGGGCTGATTCCAGCGCTAATTTTGAAAAGAGTATTCTGAAATAAGACAAGAATTAGAGAATGGAAATTGAATGAATAAAATTCCACATTGGAACTTGAGTTTTGTTCAAGAAGGTGTAAACATTACATGTTCCTTAAACGGCTTGATTTTGTGCTACCTGTGCTACCTCGTGGGGGGAAAAAAAAAACCAGCTGAAATTCACATTAATGTTTCTGAGGTATCGGTTTTAATAGATTGAAAAAAATTGTTTGCTTTTACATTTTTATAAGGTTTAAAGCAGCCTGAAACGATAGGTAACATGAGAAGTTTTTATTATTAATCATTAGGTCAGACAGTTTTAAAACCTGGTGTCTGAGACGGGCAGCATTTAAAAGGTGCAACTTTAACTCAGACCGATTTTTACATGGTTTTCTAGGTCAATTAAAAATACGTAAGCTAAGTCAAATAATTAAGAAATAGCTAAAGTACACAATTTGGAAAAATAGGTTATGTCAAAATGTATAGATATATTTTAAGTAACTCAGACAATTTCTTGAAAATAGATTTCTAAAACTAAACTACATGTCTAAGTCAGAACATTAAAAGGTATTTACTGTATGTTATGCCGTTTAAAATGTTGGTACCTACGTTAGTCTGACCAATTAACACCTTTCAGATCATTAGGAGCCATCAGATTATTTTAAATACTTTTGTATTCAATTTAGACTATCTAAAAAATATATTTTGCAATTAAACAAAAATGGTTTGCCTCTGTTAGAATTAAAAAGAAAACACATTTATATATTTGTGTGCATTAAAAAGCACATGGCATGTCATAAATTTCTGAAGTGTTTAGGGGTGAAATGGATCTTCAGTTTGCTTACAGTCGAGTCTACAGAAATGATTTCTACACACATGAGCCATCAAACATCGCACGATGTTACCTGACTAAGTAGAGGGTACAGTTTTTTCAACTTTTCTGGAAATTGGAACAGTTACAGACGTTTGGGGGAAAAACCCTTGTCTAACACAATTTTTAAAAACTTCATTGAATAACTCATGCAATGTTTTTCACTGCATATCTAGCTCATAAAAATTTTAAAACCTCAGTTTTGACTTATAAGTTTCAAAACCATTTAGCAAATCAAATAAAACTGTAGCTGTCAAATTTGAATATGGGCTGGGTTTTAGGTGATATTAAGAAATGGTTAATTAATTCAACTAGTTAATTAATTAATTTTGTTAGGTGTGAACTGTCAGAATATCACTTCATATTCTCACTCCCCCTCCGATAAAAAACAAGGCAAAGTGTTACTAATTGTTAAGTGTGGTGATGAATTTGTGGGGAGATTCTGTACCTTTTTACATACTTTTCTGTATGTTTAAAAAGTTATAAAGAAAAATGAAATATATACCTGTTACGTTAAGAACATGAGCAGAACAATTAAAAGGAGACAACTGGTAAATAATTGTCTAACATTCAGTAATGAAAAGGAAGTAACTGAACTCTAGAGTTTAACTTAATTTAAAAAATTACAACCTGAAGTTTTTAGTTCCTAGTTAGAAGAAAAAGCTGTGGAAATTCATTTCGTTGTGTGTGTTTGTTATCTCACACACAGCTGAGAATAAATGATACCTAGAATAGAAGTTGTTTTTGGTTTTTGTTTTTTAGCTTTAAACCCAAATTGTCACATCTTTATTTAAGGAAAAAGCTGTGGAAATTGGTTGTAAAGTGGTGTATATATTCACACAACTCGAAATTAAGCACACCTAAAGTCATTCAAAAAATTTAAACAGGCATTTTTTGCATCCTAGTTTGAGGGGAAAACTGGAAATTGGTTGGTGGTGAGGGGGTTATTTTGGCTGCCTGTACAGCGTACTAAAACAGGTCTGTGCGGCACTCAGGTAAATATGTCACAGCTAAATAGGAATTTCAGGAGGATGTGCAGTGACAAAACATACCGAAAGTCCTAAGGGCCAAAAGGGACCTAAAAGTCCTTCAACCCAACACCCCCAACTGTGACAAACCCCTTTGTCCGCCTGCCTTGAGCATGTTCTGGGGTGGCAGTGGGATATGCCAGCAGCACATTCCAGCAGCCGTGCCCCCACCTTCTGTACTATACCAAAAGCGTCTCTGCCTGTGCTAACCCCAGCCGTGTCTTCATCTTGTGTCTTGTGGCCCTAGCTCCAGCTCTGACCCTTAGGGTCTCTGACACAGGAAGCCTCTTCTACACGATGACCCCACACCTTCTTGTCCGCGGAGCTTGCTTCAGCTCAGCTGTCAGCTCAGACCAGCTCAGACATTGAAGTTCAGTTTCTCGACTCTGAATGAAATCTAGTTTTTGTGTCCCTTTTTGAAGTTTAGCACCGAGAACTGAACAAAATTTTACTTGTGTTCTTGTTTTGTTGATATTAGCGAAACTAATTGTTAAAAACCCTGGAGTTTGATTTCTAGCCTGTCATCAAAAATCAAACAGTTCTTGGGATTTTTCCTTCGTTCCGTTCTGGCCTCAGTTTTGGATGCCCAGTCAGGGTCGTGTCTTAGGGCAGCATGAGATAAAGGACAGAGCATCAGACTCGAGTCTGGGGGTTGAGGGCCAAGTCTCACTCAGGCTGACTCAGAATGTGCGTTTAGGCAAGCTTTTACTCTTTCTGGACATCTTGTGCCTTACTTGTAAATTGAGGGGTGTGAGTTGGATGTTTCCTAGGGGCCCTAAGAATTCCACAATACTTTCTAAATTCTGTTTTGATACATCGTTTCTCCTGACCAAGGCACACAGCCTCAGCTTTGCATCTGCAAAGGAGAAATGCATGGTCAACAGCCCTGCCGTGCCTCTTAGTCCAGTGGTACTTGCAGAAATCCTTGGAAGTAACCCCCATGCTGTGCAAAAATGATTTTGACATTGTATCAGCCAGGGGCAGGTTTTAAGGCAGCACCTCATTCAAGCAGTTACAGGCAGCTTGGCTTTGAGAATCTGAAGTGAATTTACAAAGTTAAATAATCAATAAAAAATATGTAGTCTAAAATGAATGGAAAGTAGATGCCGAGTTGCTGTCCCCATCCGATGAGGTGCTGTGTGACTCGTGTGATCTCCTGCAACGATCTGATAGAGGGCTTGGAGCTACTTTGTTAGTGTTTACTTCCTGATCTAGTTTCTGCTCTAAAATAATGCATAATTTATAAATGGAAGCTAGAGTTAATTGGTCTTAGATTAGTTCGAAACTAACACATTATTTTTAATAAAACGTGGTGTGCTTTAGGGGGAAAAAAAAGAAACTAGGGATTAGTTATGTTTATAAGAAACCTGAGGTCCTTTTTCAGTCGTGACTGTAATATCAGCTAAGATTTATTGAGTGTTTACTACACGCTTGGCACTGGGCTAAGCCCTTTCCAAACACACGGCCTCATTCTATCCTCACGGAGCCCTGTCAAATAGGCTTTGTTTTTGTCATGATACGGATCAAGGAAACTGAGGTTTAGAGGAGTTTGGAAACGTGCCCAGTGACACCCACCTCGCTGGGATGGGAATGCGGGCCCTTGCGGACCTGGGGGGGCCACAGCACTTAGCAGGCCTGGCTGCCTTTCCGGGGCTTGTGCTGCAGGTCCTGGAAAGGTCAAGGACCTGTTGTTTCTTACAATAGGATGGCATCTCACTTCAGAGCCATACACTGTTCATTTTAACTTGCATTTTAAAGGTTATAAGTTTTAGTCCAGGCTGAGTCTGTTGGAAAATTAGTTCTCTGCCTTTAGAATCCAAGTATGAAATCATTGTATATTTCTCTTTAGATCTATTTGCTTTTCTGCTTCTAAAGATTCCATTTGAGCAGTGAGGCTTACTCGAGAATAAGGGTACTTTGTTGGATAAAAGTGAAGCAAACTTTTATTTTGGCAGTAACGGAAATAAAGTAAATATCACTATAGCATAGACCTGTATTTCCAACTCATTTTACTCAACTTTTCCAGACGTCCTGAGTAAACACAGATGGGTTTCCACTTATTTTTTCAGTTTTATGTAGAAAGTTCTTTAGACTATAAATTCCACATGCCACTTGGAGTTTTCAGTATTTGCTTGATTGTATGCCATTGGCAGGTCAGAAACCTAGATTTAGACGTTATAAAGATTTAGAAGGTGATGATGTGGAGTAACGGATTTTCATTTGGCTGTATTTTGGGTTTTCCTGATGGAAATTCTAAATGTTTTAATTCAGATCTTGACAGAATCTTCTGGAATTTGGTGGCGGGGGGGATTTTGAAAGCCTTCTGTTTTTAACTGGCAAAATTGGGTGGGGAGGGGGTTCTTAAAACAGATGACCTTCTGAGTTCGATTCCCCACGTGGTGCGGTGGCAGCTGCCTGGTAATTCCCTGGTCATTCCCTGCATTGTTAATAAAATCACAGAGGCTGGAAAGAGGCCTGAACACCTGGGTCTGTCCCTGTCCCAGCCATTAACAAGCTCTGGGACTCCAGGGAAGTGGATTTACACATTCTGAAGCTTGTTTTTCTTATTAGTAAAAATAAAGTCTAGCTCGTGATTCCGATTTCACCTCTTATCAACCAGTAATTGTAGAAACCAGAAGATCAGGGCGTGTGCTTGGTTAACGATCCGGGATGCAAGCACGGTTTGCAGTGATACTTTGTTCAAAGCTTAGATGCCAAGGAGCCGCTGCAGGCGGCAATGTGCACGCCGAGATACCGAAGTCAGGGGTCTGCCTGGTGTCTTGCTTTACGAATAAAAACACTCCGGTGATTTCTTGCTGAAAATGTTAAGCTTTTAGAAAATAAAAACATTTTCTTTTCTTTTTAAAGTAAAAGGTAATTAAATCAGACTTCCATTTGATACTGTCTTCTCTGTTAGCATCTTCTAGCACTGTAGTTCTGACGGTGCATATACAAATACGGTTCTCCTTCGCTCCCCTAGCAGATTGTGGAGAGGGTGAAGAAGACTTTCAGCTTTCTCTAATGTCAGCTAATTGGATTTTTACATGGAGGAATGTTTGTTTGATTACATTTTTTATTGCTGTCATTGTTTAATAATGTTTTGGCCCTGATAGACCAGTTTAATTTACACTATTAATTTTTAAATAAGGAAGTTATGTTTTATTTTCTAAATTTACTGCTAAGCATAAAACAGTCAACACAGTGGACTTTTGAAATTCACCACTAATTATTTCAGTGATCAATACTGTAAAAAAAAAAAAACAAAACCAGACCTTGTTGTGTAGATTATCTATCATTAGTAAGTGTCTGTTCAGAAGAGAGTTCCCCGTGGATCTAAAAAAGAACCTTCAGTTTTAAATTGAAACTTAATCCTCTGGCTGCCGTGGCTTTTTCCTGCTACTCCTTAAAAAAATCTCTCTCCCTATCTGTTTGGTTTTGTTTACTTGCTTTTATAATAAATAGCTTTAGGAATAACTGTGTGCTTTCCAGACTAACAGTAACATATGCCAAGCAAAGGGGAAGCATTTTCCTTCACCACCTGTGTCTCTCTCCCGGGGAGAGTGGTTTCCCGGCTCGCTCACGGCCACGGAGAAAGCCGTGTCTGCGGTAGTGAACTTGTAGAGACCATGCACGTGTGGGCACGCAGTGTTATCAGAATGCAGCCATTGACACTTTCTGCGGGTCATTCATTTTCTAAGTTTGCCGCATTTGCCAGACCTATTTACGTGTTAAACTATAGATTTATTTGTCATGGTAAAATTACATGTCAGCTTTGCTCTCTTGTTTTATCTTCCTAAAGGAAACTTAGAATATTATATGTGGTATTTGATATGTATGAAACAGATTAGCATTCCATTTTAGTGCAGCTAGAGCAAGTGTGTTTTATTTGTTTCTATTGTTTTAATTTTTATAACTATTGTTTGTTTTCTATCCTTTCCAAAACAACAATCACAGTAAATAAAAATAAAAAACATGTTGTAACGTAAAAAAAAAAAGAAAGAATCATGGGGGGGAGAGTTTTTAAATGCCTTGGTTAATGGGTCTTTATTTTTAGTCAACTTTAGAGGTATTTAAAATCTCAGTGTTCTCTCAACTGACCATACCTTATCTGTCTGTCTGTCCCCATCATGCTTTCTTTTCGCTGTCCCTAACTGGATGGGACTCATGGACACAACATATCTCTTCAGGAGCTGGATGAGGTATAGTGTTTTGAATATATTTTTGTCTGATCATAAACTGATGCCTGTTCTTCTAAAGTCTTTGGTCATATATGAAATGCCGACAGGGCTTACCCGTACTTAGCGTTTGCTTTGATTCCTTGTAATTACTGTGTCTAACAGTTCGTCACTTAGGGTTCATTGACTGTATTTCCACACAGGTGAGTGGGCGACTTCGGGACGGGTTTGGGAACGTCCCTCACTGCCCTTGGGGGAGCAGCTCCCCCTGGAAGTAGCGCAGGGCGAACGTTCCCTCGAGTGTAACGGAAGCCAGGCTGTCCCTGGGCTGTGTGTGTAAGTGCCTCGATTTCCCAGAGAGGTGTCGCCAGGTGGCCCAGGTGGAGCGTGAAGGTGGCGCTGTCTGCCGCAGGCCCCAAGGGGGTGGGCGGAAGGCCACCCCGCCTGTGAGGGGTCTTCAGGGCCCCTGCTAGGGACGAAGCAGGGACCCTCCACGCCACCTGAGCTAATCATTGCACTGTCCCCGCTCTGCCCCCTGCCTCGCAGCACCTTTGGGCATTTTCATCACTTATTAGCGATTCATCCAGAAGATGGAGCAAGTCCATGTTCATAGCACTTTATTCCAGTAGCGCCGATGCGAGAGTTGAGGGAAAAGGAGATCGAACTGTGATGGTTAATTTTGTATGTTTCTCCTTCAGCGGTGAAGGGGTAAAAATATTTTTCCCGAGTAATTTTAAGGAGTAATCGTGGGGGGAGCGTTGTTTGTTTTGGTTTGATTTGATTTAGAAGTATGGCGGTGAGGTGGGATTGGGGGGCTGTCTTCAAAACTAGTAGATTAAGATCTACCTGTAAGTTGTAGAAACCTCAGCCGGCTGCTGATAGCAGAGAGACGGGGACAAGGGGACTGTCTGTACCGGTTAAGCCAGTCGCCTGGCGCTTCTCGGTCCCC
>NW_024342471.1:24762906-24802014 GCF_902729225.1 Pteropus medius
TTAAAGCAGCCTGAAACGATAGGTAACATGAGAAGTTTTTATTATTAATCATTAGGTCAGACAGTTTTAAAACCTGGTGTCTGAGACGGGCAGCATTTAAAAAGTGCAACTTTAACTCAGACCGATTTTTACATGGTTTTCTAGGTCAATTAAAAATACGTAAGCTAAGTCAAATAATTAAGAAATAGCTAAAGTACACAATTTGGAAAAATAGGTTATGTCAAAATGTATAGATATATTTTAAGTAACTCAGACAATTTCTTGAAAATAGATTTCTAAAACTAAACTACATGTCTAAGTCAGAACATTAAAAGGTATTTACTGTATGTTATGCCGTTTAAAATGTTGGTACCTACGTTAGTCTGACCAATTAACACCTTTCAGATCATTAGGAGCCATCAGATTATTTTAAATACTTTTGTATTCAATTTAGACTATCTAAAAAATATATTTTGCAATTAAACAAAAATGGTTTGCCTCTGTTAGAATTAAAAAGAAAACACATTTATATATTTGTGTGCATTAAAAAGCACATGGCATGTCATAAATTTCTGAAGTGTTTAGGGGTGAAATGGATCTTCAGTTTGCTTACAGTCGAGTCTACAGAAATGATTTCTACACACATGAGCCATCAAACATCGCACGATGTTACCTGACTAAGTAGAGGGTACAGTTTTTTCAACTTTTCTGGAAATTGGAACAGTTACAGACGTTTGGGGGAAAAACCCTTGTCTAACACAATTTTAAAAAACTTCATTGAATAACTCATGCAATGTTTTTCACTGCATATCTAGCTCATAAAAATTTTAAAACCTCAGTTTTGACTTATAAGTTTCAAAACCATTTAGCAAATCAAATAAAACTGTAGCTGTCAAATTTGAATATGGGCTGGGTTTTAGGTGATATTAAGAAATGGTTAATTAATTCAACTAGTTAATTAATTAATTTTGTTAGGTGTGAACTGTCAGAATATCACTTCATATTCTCACTCCCCCTCCGATAAAAAACAAGGCAAAGTGTTACTAATTGTTAAGTGTGGTGATGAATTTGTGGGGAGATTCTGTACCTTTTTACATACTTTTCTGTATGTTTAAAAAGTTATAAAGAAAAATGAAATATATACCTGTTACGTTAAGAACATGAGCAGAACAATTAAAAGGAGACAACTGGTAAATAATTGTCTAACATTCAGTAATGAAAAGGAAGTAACTGAACTCTAGAGTTTAACTTAATTTAAAAAATTACAACCTGAAGTTTTTAGTTCCTAGTTAGAAGAAAAAGCTGTGGAAATTCATTTCGTTGTGTGTGTTTGTTATCTCACACACAGCTGAGAATAAATGATACCTAGAATAGAAGTTGTTTTTGGTTTTTGTTTTTTAGCTTTAAACCCAAATTGTCACATCTTTATTTAAGGAAAAAGCTGTGGAAATTGGTTGTAAAGTGGTGTGTATATTCACACAACTCGAAATTAAGCACACCTAAAGTCATTCAAAAAATTTAAACAGGCATTTTTTGCATCCTAGTTTGAGGGGAAAACTGGAAATTGGTTGGTGGTGAGGGGGTTATTTTGGCTGCCTGTACAGCGTACTAAAACAGGTCTGTGCGGCACTCAGGTAAATATGTCACAGCTAAATAGGAATTTCAGGAGGATGTGCAGTGACAAAACATACCGAAAGTCCTAAGGGCCAAAAGGGACCTAAAAGTCCTTCAACCCAACACCCCCAACTGTGACAAACCCCTTTGTCCGCCTGCCTTGAGCATGTTCTGGGGTGGCAGTGGGATATGCCAGCAGCACATTCCAGCAGCCGTGCCCCCACCTTCTGTACTATACCAAAAGCGTCTCTGCCTGTGCTAACCCCAGCCGTGTCTTCATCTTGTGTCTTGTGGCCCTAGCTCCAGCTCTGACCCTTAGGGTCTCTGACACAGGAAGCCTCTTCTACACGATGACCCCACACCTTCTTGTCCGCGGAGCTTGCTTCAGCTCAGCTGTCAGCTCAGACCAGCTCAGACATTGAAGTTCAGTTTCTCGACTCTGAATGAAATCTAGTTTTTGTGTCCCTTTTTGAAGTTTAGCACCGAGAACTGAACAAAATTCTACTTGTGTTCTTGTTTTGTTGATATTAGCGAAACTAATTGTTAAAAACCCTGGAGTTTGATTTCTAGCCTGTCAGCAAAAATCAAACAGTTCTTGGGATTTTTCCTTCGTTCCGTTCTGGCCTCAGTTTTGGATGCCCAGTCAGGGTCGTGTCTTAGGGCAGCATGAGATAAAGGACAGAGCATCAGACTCGAGTCTGGGGGTTGAGGGCCAAGTCTCACTCAGGCTGACTCAGAATGTGCGTTTAGGCAAGCTTTTACTCTTTCTGGACATCTTGTGCCTTACTTGTAAATTGAGGGGTGTGAGTTGGATGTTTCCTAGGGGCCCTAAGAATTCCACAATACTTTCTAAATTCTGTTTTGATACATCGTTTCTCCTGACCAAGGCACACAGCCTCAGCTTTGCATCTGCAAAGGAGAAATGCATGGTCAACAGCCCTGCCGTGCCTCTTAGTCCAGTGGTACTTGCAGAAATCCTTGGAAGTAACCCCCATGCTGTGCAAAAATGATTTTGACATTGTATCAGCCAGGGGCAGGTTTTAAGGCAGCACCTCATTCAAGCAGTTACAGGCAGCTTGGCTCTGAGAATCTGAAGTGAATTTACAAAGTTAAATAATCAATAAAAAATATGTAGTCTAAAATGAATGGAAAGTAGATGCCGAGTTGCTGTCCCCATCCGATGAGGTGCTGTGTGACTCGTGTGATCTCCTGCAACGATCTGATAGAGGGCTTGGAGCTACTTTGTTAGTGTTTACTTCCTGATCTAGTTTCTGCTCTAAAATAATGCATAATTTATAAATGGAAGCTAGAGTTAATTGGTCTTAGATTAGTTCGAAACTAACACATTATTTTTAATAAAACGTGGTGTGCTTTAGGGGGAAAAAAAAGAAACTAGGGATTAGTTATGTTTATAAGAAACCTGAGGTCCTTTTTCAGTCGTGACTGTAATATCAGCTAAGATTTATTGAGTGTTTACTACACGCTTGGCACTGGGCTAAGCCCTTTCCAAACACACGGCCTCATTCTATCCTCACGGAGCCCTGTCAAATAGGCTTTGTTTTTCTCATGATACGGATCAAGGAAACTGAGGTTTAGAGGAGTTTGGAAACGTGCCCAGTGACACCCACCTCGCTGGGATGGGAATGCGGGCCCTTGCGGACCTGGGGGGGCCACAGCACTTAGCAGGCCTGGCTGCCTTTCCGGGGCTTGTGCTGCAGGTCCTGGAAAGGTCAAGGACCTGTTGTTTCTTACAATAGGATGGCATCTCACTTCAGAGCCATACACTGTTCATTTTAACTTGCATTTTAAAGGTTATAAGTTTTAGTCCAGGCTGAGTCTGTTGGAAAATTAGTTCTCTGCCTTTAGAATCCAAGTATGAAATCATTGTATATTTCTCTTTAGATCTATTTGCTTTTCTGCTTCTAAAGATTCCATTTGAGCAGTGAGGCTTACTCGAGAATAAGGGTACTTTGTTGGATAAAAGTGAAGCAAACTTTTATTTTGGCAGTAACGGAAATAAAGTAAATATCACTATAGCATAGACCTGTATTTCCAACTCATTTTACTCAACTTTTCCAGACGTCCTGAGTAAACACAGATGGGTTTCCACTTATTTTTTCAGTTTTATGTAGAAAGTTCTTTAGACTATAAATTCCACATGCCACTTGGAGTTTTCAGTATTTGCTTGATTGTATGCCATTGGCAGGTCAGAAACCTAGATTTAGACGTTATAAAGATTTAGAAGGTGATGATGTGGAGTAACGGATTTTCATTTGGCTGTATTTTGGGTTTTCCTGATGGAAATTCTAAATGTTTTAATTCAGATCTTGACAGAATCTTCTGGAATTTGGTGGCGGGGGGGATTTTGAAAGCCTTCTGTTTTTAACTGGCAAAATTGGGTGGGGAGGGGGTTCTTAAAACAGATGACCTTCTGAGTTCGATTCCCCACGTGGTGCGGTGGCAGCTGCCTGGTAATTCCCTGGTCATTCCCTGCATTGTTAATAAAATCACAGAGGCTGGAAAGAGGCCTGAACACCTGGGTCTGTCCCTGTCCCAGCCATTAACAAGCTCTGGGACTCCAGGGAAGTGGATTTACACATTCTGAAGCTTGTTTTTCTTATTAGTAAAAATAAAGTCTAGCTCGTGATTCCGATTTCACCTCTTATCAACCAGTAATTGTAGAAACCAGAAGATCAGGGCGTGTGCTTGGTTAACGATCCGGGATGCAAGCACGGTTTGCAGTGATACTTTGTTCAAAGCTTAGATGCCAAGGAGCCGCTGCAGGCGGCAATGTGCACGCCGAGATACCGAAGTCAGGGGTCTGCCTGGTGTCTTGCTTTACGAATAAAAACACTCCGGTGATTTCTTGCTGAAAATGTTAAGCTTTTAGAAAATAAAAACATTTTCTTTTCTTTTTAAAGTAAAAGGTAATTAAATCAGACTTCCATTTGATACTGTCTTCTCTGTTAGCATCTTCTAGCACTGTAGTTCTGACGGTGCATATACAAATACGGTTCTCCTTCGCTCCCCTAGCAGATTGTGGAGAGGGTGAAGAAGACTTTCAGCTTTCTCTAATGTCAGCTAATTGGATTTTTACATGGAGGAATGTTTGTTTGATTACATTTTTTATTGCTGTCATTGTTTAATAATGTTTTGGCCCTGATAGACCAGTTTAATTTACACTATTAATTTTTAAATAAGGAAGTTATGTTTTATTTTCTAAATTTACTGCTAAGCATAAAACAGTCAACACAGTGGACTTTTGAAATTCACCACTAATTATTTCAGTGATCAATACTGTAAAAAAAAAAAAAAACAAAACCAGACCTTGTTGTGTAGATTATCTATCATTAGTAAGTGTCTGTTCAGAAGAGAGTTCCCCGTGGATCTAAAAAAGAACCTTCAGTTTTAAATTGAAACTTAATCCTCTGGCTGCCGTGGCTTTTTCCTGCTACTCCTTAAAAAAATCTCTCTCCCTATCTGTTTGGTTTTGTTTACTTGCTTTTATAATAAATAGCTTTAGGAATAACTGTGTGCTTTCCAGACTAACAGTAACATATGCCAAGCAAAGGGGAAGCATTTTCCTTCACCACCTGTGTCTCTCTCCCGGGGAGAGTGGTTTCCCGGCTCGCTCACGGCCACGGAGAAAGCCGTGTCTGCGGTAGTGAACTTGTAGAGACCATGCACGTGTGGGCACGCAGTGTTATCAGAATGCAGCCATTGACACTTTCTGCGGGTCATTCATTTTCTAAGTTTGCCGCATTTGCCAGACCTATTTACGTGTTAAACTATAGATTTATTTGTCATGGTAAAATTACATGTCAGCTTTGCTCTCTTGTTTTATCTTCCTAAAGGAAACTTAGAATATTATATGTGGTATTTGATATGTATGAAACAGATTAGCATTCCATTTTAGTGCAGCTAGAGCAAGTGTGTTTTATTTGTTTCTATTGTTTTAATTTTTATAACTATTGTTTGTTTTCTATCCTTTCCAAAACAACAATCACAGTAAATAAAAATAAAAAACATGTTGTAACGTAAAAAAAAAAAGAAAGAATCATGGGGGGGAGAGTTTTTAAATGCCTTGGTTAATGGGTCTTTATTTTTAGTCAACTTTAGAGGTATTTAAAATCTCAGTGTTCTCTCAACTGACCATACCTTATCTGTCTGTCTGTCCCCATCATGCTTTCTTTTCGCTGTCCCTAACTGGATGGGACTCATGGACACAACATATCTCTTCAGGAGCTGGATGAGGTATAGTGTTTTGAATATATTTTTGTCTGATCATAAACTGATGCCTGTTCTTCTAAAGTCTTTGGTCATATATGAAATGCCGACAGGGCTTACCCGTACTTCAGCGTTTGCTTTGATTCCTTGTAATTACTGTGTCTAACAGTTCGTCACTTAGGGTTCATTGACTGTATTTCCACACAGGTGAGTGGGCGACTTCGGGACGGGTTTGGGAACGTCCCTCACTGCCCTTGGGGGAGCAGCTCCCCCTGGAAGTAGCGCAGGGCGAACGTTCCCTCGAGTGTAACGGAAGCCAGGCTGTCCCTGGGCTGTGTGTGTAAGTGCCTCGATTTCCCAGAGAGGTGTCGCCAGGTGGCCCAGGTGGAGCGTGAAGGTGGCGCTGTCTGCCGCAGGCCCCAAGGGGGTGGGCGGAAGGCCACCCCGCCTGTGAGGGGTCTTCAGGGCCCCTGCTAGGGACGAAGCAGGGACCCTCCACGCCACCTGAGCTAATCATTGCACTGTCCCCGCTCTGCCCCCTGCCTCGCAGCACCTTTGGGCATTTTCATCACTTATTAGCGATTCATCCAGAAGATGGAGCAAGTCCATGTTCATAGCACTTTATTCCAGTAGCGCCGATGCGAGAGTTGAGGGAAAAGGAGATCGAACTGTGATGGTTAATTTTGTATGTTTCTCCTTCAGCGGTGAAGGGGTAAAAATATTTTTCCCGAGTAATTTTAAGGAGTAATCGTGGGGGGAGCGTTGTTTGTTTTGGTTTGATTTGATTTAGAAGTATGGCGGTGAGGTGGGATTGGGGGGCTGTCTTCAAAACTAGTAGATAAGATCTACCTGTAAGTTGTAGAAACCTCAGCCGGCTGCTGATAGCAGAGAGACGGGGACAAGGGGACCGTCTGTACCGGTTAAGCCAGTCGCCTGGCGCTTCTCGGTCCCCACACGTGTGTGGTCCGCCTGGGAGGCGGCGGCGCGGTGGCCCCTGACGGCGCCCGTGGGAAAGGCCCGGCGCAGAACTGTGGACGAGGTGGTGCCCCCCTCTCTTTCTTTTTTCTTTTTCTTCCCTTCCTTCCGTCCGTCCTTCCGTCCGTCCTTCCTTCCTTCCTTCCTTCCTTCCTTCCTTCCTTCCTTCCTTCCTTCCTTCTCTCTCTCTCTTTTTTTTTTTTTTTTTTTTTTTTAGAAAAAATAGCTCCCTCGTCTTGTCTGTACCTAGAAATTTTCTGAAGTGAGACACAAGGGACTGTAAACAGCGATAGCTCCCAGGAGGGTCTGGGTTGGAAGGGAAGCGTCCTCTGTGTTGTGCACTTTTTTCTTAGATTGGATACATATTTTTAAATCACGTGCATGTATTACTTTTGTCATTAAAAACAATTAGTATTTCCAAACGAACCCTGAGCCAGTAGCTCAACGGGCCAGGTACTGTGGCCATGACTGAGTGCGGGGCCCCGGGCCAGCACCGGCCTGGGCCCTGGGGGGCTGATATGCCACTTCAGCCCCCACACTGCAGAGCTGAGCATCTCCAGGGTGCAGCGGACGCGGCGGCGTTGCTCACCGAGTCAAAAGGCACGAGGGCCGGGGGCTTCGAGGGCCTCGTGGAGTAGGTGCGACTCCCCCCGAACAGTTTGGAAGTGTGGCCCCAAAAAGGGAGTGTTTGGTGGGGGAAGAGAGTGGACAATAGCGCCCCCTTAGGCTGGAGAACCATTTGAATACTTTACACACGAGGGGCGTGCCGCAGCCGTGCCTGCCGCGGGGTCCGCAGTGTGACCGCATCCTCCTGGGCAGCAGGTGCCCCAAGCCGGCCGGCCGGCCCTGGAGGGGCCAGCAGACCTCGCCTTGTCCCTGTTCCTAGCCTCTGGGCGTTTAAGGGGGTCTCCTCATGCTGTTAGCCGAGACCCCGCGTGGGGAGCCGCTCTGTCCACCACACGCCCCATTCCACGTGCCATTGGAATCCCCGGGACCCTGGTCCTGGCTTCCGTCCTGGTCTGCACAGCCACTCACCCCTGAGGAGTTCACTGGCCCCTCCTGTCCTTTGCCCAGAACCATTCTATGTTTTATGAATTAGCTTCCAGATTTGTATATGGCAGACTTTATTTACTCCTCATTCATTCGTCCTGACCATTTATTTTGACCCATTCAGCTCATGGCGGCCGTGTGTTTGTCACCGAGTGCCTGTCCTGAGCCACGAGCTGGGCGCTGTGGGTGCTGGTGGCGGGGCCTCGCTTGGCCAGGGCTGCAGGAGGGCTTCCCCTCTGTGCCCCTGGGAATGGGGAAAGTGACCGCCCACTCCTGGCGAGGCCTGAGCCAACACCGCAGTCGCTCCCTGGGAGTGTGTCATTCTCCTCTCTAGACCAACCCGAGGGTCTGCGTCCTGGGAACCAGCCTGCATTCTCCCAGAGGTGCTGCATCGCTCACCGCCAGTCACCCGCCACAGAAGCGACCGGCCCTCTCCTCCCTCCCTGTCCAGTCTAGTCCCCTCCTAGGGCAGTCATCTCCCAGGTCGTTGCTCTTTTAAAAGCCAAAATAGGAAGGATTAAAAAAATCACAAGGAATAAATGTCGAGCTCCCAAACCACGTGGCTTGGAGAGGGGAGGGCGAAGCAGTGGGGACACGGTGGGCCATGGGCCGGGCTCACGGGTCCCTCCGCCGCGGGTCGCTTCGGGAGAGTCTCACATCCATGATTTTGAAGCGAGGAGCATCCCCTCTGCAGGCCTGAAGTTGACACCGGAAAGGTCAGGTCAGGGAGGGTGGCCTCGGCAGCACGAGCAGCTGTCGCTCCCTACCTGCTTTTTCTAAGGGTGTCCGATCCCGGTCGAGAAAACAGGAGAATCCGCTAAACTAGCAGCCTTTGCCTCTGGGTGGTGCAGTCTCAGATTTTTTTATTTCTATATTTTTTGCACATTTAAGAGATGTCTCTTTTGGACATTGTTTCATAATCAAAAAAAGTCAACACTTTTAAAGCTGTCACAGATTTACAAAACTGTAGTGCTGACATCCCTGATTCTTTTTACCCACTTGTCATACACACAGTAAATGAATGAAGTCAATAAAATGTCATAAACATTTGTTCACTCCCTCCAGAAACTGAGATTTCTTAAGCCTCATTGTTGATTAGTGAGGTCATCGAGCCTTCTGAGCCCAGTGAGTTATGCTTTGTGGTCTGACTTCGTCATTCATGCTCCTAGATCGTCCCACGTGGAGGCGAGAGTCACCAGGCTGTCATTTTCAGCGTCCCTTCTGGACTGTGAAAATGTTCATTGCCACAGACGGTCCAGAGTTGCCAGCGCTGTTTCTGATTGGCAGTGCGTTACGGCTGAACATCGTTTATTTTTTTAGATGGGGGACGTGTCTGACTTTTCTAATCTCTACGGAAGCTTTGCCACTTTCTTAGTCATACAGTTCACTAAATCAACCTTCTCATAAAGGCAGGGTTTTATGAGAAGGCTGTATATTCGGAACAGCAAGATTTATGAGAGAAAGAGGGATGGGGGAGGGACCAAGGGAGGGAAGGAGAGACAGAGACAGAGCGAGAGTCCCTTCTGTATAGCAAGACCATACTGACTGGTGCTCTTCAGAGGCATGTCTGTCAGCGTCTGAAGTGGATCAAGGGCAAAAGATAACTTTAGTGAAACCAGCAAGAAGCTTTCTAGGTGTGCTGTTCTGAGCATCTGTTAGAATTTTCCTGCGCTGATGAAATTGAGTTAGATGACTTGGGGTTAGGGCACTGTACCCCCATAGTTCTTGGAGGACAGAGCTACAAATGAAAGAGACAAGAATTCTTAATTCTTCTAACTACAATTTTTTTATTAAAAAATTTCTCTTATTTTAAGAAATATGGAAATATAGTTTTTTTGACTTTAGAAGCACAAGTTCATTTAAGAAAGGCTTTAAGGAGCAATATATTTGGAGGGAGGACTAAGTTGAAATTCAGCAAAGATAAGTAAAGAAAATTAAAAATCTGGCAGCTTTTAATTTCAAGGTCTGTATTGACTAGGATGGCAACTTGAAAACATACATCCTGGATCTTAAAAAAATGAGAAAACATGTTTTTAAATGGGAAGTGAGATTTCTGAAGTTGAAAGGGTGATTGTTTTACACTTAAAATGTAATTTTTATGTTCATAGTTGTTCCCATTTAAATAATTGACATTTCTCTTCAATTATGTTTTCCCTTCCCAAAAATAGTCTTCTTTAAAAATACATAGTACATACTGTGATACATATTACAAATCCACACCGATGAAGCAGATGACACGTGTCTTCTGAGCTGGGTTGCTTTTCTCTATCCTGACGAGCTACATCATAAGGGAGACAAATCATTCCCTCTCTAAAGTTTGCAGTCCCAAGGGATCAGCCGTTCTGTCTTATCGGCCAGATCTCAATCCGGTATGTGGGGAAACCAGATGGGCTGGTCCCTGTCCCCTCCCATGGGGGCAGGTGCTTACCAGAGGGTGTTCTCCCCGATTTTGGTTCATGTGTGCTTTTTCTGGGGTGGGGGCACATCTATTGTATAAAATCAAGCACGGCTTAGAAGAGTCGAGTTCATTTCAATTGGCTTTTCAAAATACGTGATTTAAAATTTCTCATTTGTTTCAGATAAATTGATACTAATTACTACGCACATGAATTTAGATAAATACCATCTCTATACATCTTTTTTAGTTTAATGTATATTTGTAAAAAGTAAAAACAGTGCAAAATAAGGTCGTGAGTTTAAAAACTATACATAAAACATTATTATTATTACTCTGTTGAAATGCAGTGGAGTCATAAAGCGTAGTGGGTTAGATAACAAACTGGCAGAGTGGAAACACTGCATCCTGTCAGAAGGCACTTAGCAGCTTTAGGTTTTGCTTTGTATAAACAGCTGGAGGTTCAGGTTCAAGTTCTGCCCCAGGCAGCAGCTCTGTCCAGCACCTGCCATGTAGCTGGCAGATGCTGGGAGCTGGACGTGTGCTTTGTTCCCTGTGCCTTGGTCAGTGTGCCCTCCACAAAGTCACACCTCTTGGTGACTTGGGAGCAGGACCTTTGAGGAGTGAACAGCTCTGCCTCTCCTTGTCTGTGCCTGCCGTGTGTGAATGAGGTCTGTACCTCGTCCCTACAGCCGCATGCAGTCAGCGAGGGAGGCTGCGCCCTGTTGACACTATGTGGTGAGGAGTGGGTGTGGACTGTGGACCATGGTTCGTGTTGTAGTTCTAATCTGAGGGCCTGTTGTTCTGATTTGTCTTCTTAGCAAGTTGCAGTTGTGTTTCTGGGGCCTACCAAAGCGATTGGCAGCTTGTGGAGCGGATGGGCTTCTGGACTCGGCCAACCCAGGTTTTAATCTGTCTCTAATAACTTTGTGACCTTGGGCAAGGCACTTAATTTTTCTGAGTTTTACTTTCCTCATTTATAGATTGGAATAATAGTTTCTAGCTCACCTAGCTTTTGTGAGGATTAAAATCATAAAAAATGTAAAGTTAGTGAACTCTTCAAGCAGGTGGCGGTGATTGAGAATGAGCACTTCAGGGGCTCAGAGCCCCAGACAGTGCAGGTTGGCTGGCACCCCGCTCTGTTTGAGAAAGGAGGGGAAGCCTGTCGAGCCCACGTGGCGATGGACTTGATCACCACCTGCAGGTGGGTGGTCTTGCAAGACGTGCTCCCCGAATCCAGGGAATGCCCTGAGGAGTGGGGGCAGGACCACAGCAGGGGCACCAGGGGGAGCAGCGCAGGACCCCGGTTGCCTCTAAGACTTTGCCGTAGCCTCCGTGTTCAGAATTTAGGGCATGTTACTCGAAGATTTCCTTTAATTTAGGTTTCTTCTTAAGTGATATTTTTTCCCCTTCATTTGTAGATTAAAAATTTTTGCCTCGTTCCTTTATTGTTAGAAAAGCAGGCGTGTGCTGCATGGATGCAGAAGTAAACTTAGGTAAATGCAGGGAATGGGGGAGCAATGTGAATTCCTGGGTTTGCAGGGTGATTTAGCAAATTTACAAAGTATCCCCTGTAAGAGGCTTTCATGTGCTGTTTTCCATTGTTTTTTGATCATCATTCGGATCTTTTAAAACTGGCAGTTGTACATTCAGAGCTGTGGCGGGCCCCTCCACACTCTGGACCCCTGCTCGCTGCCTCCAGTGAGCATAATGGAGCACAGCATAATGGAGCCCCAGACCACGCGCCCCGCCCCATCCAAGGCAGTGTGTTATGCAGGTAAAATAAACAAGAACCACGGTGTCATTTCAAAATAAGTGAAACTGTCGCCTGCGGATATTTCACCGAAGAAAGGAAATGACAGTGCAAGATCACAGCAGGATTCTCAGGCTCGCCTTTGCCCGATGGGGGGAATTTACTGACCGGTTAAGCTGTTCTGTCCCACATTTTAGCGCATGGTTAATGGTCCTGTGACTCAGTTAACTGGCTCAGCCCTGTTTCCAAACTAAGCTAAATGTGTGTAAGTAAACCCTGCCGCTATTGAGAACTGTGCATTTCATTTGTCGCTGGCATTTTTTTCTTAACGTTTGTCTGACCATGTTAACGCCATACTGTCATCGTGCTAGGAGGTCTTTCTCTTAAGGGTCTTTTGTTGGCTTTTTCATTACATTTATGTAGCCAGATCAAGTCAAGTTCATGTTCACTAATATGTCCAAGGAAATGAAGAACTGGTGCACGAGAAGACAGGAAACCAGCTCCGAATCTCAGCAGCGTCAGAGCAAGTTTGTGTCGCAGGCGCCTCCGCCTCCGTCTCTGTCTCAGGGAGCGACACTCGGGAGGGGCTCAGTGTGTGCTTATCTGACGCGAGTTCGGATAATTTTTGTGATGTCCCTTTCTTTCCCTGTAGCTCGCTGACGACCGCATGGCTCTGGTGTCGGGCATTAGCTTAGACCCAGAAGCAGCAATCGGCGTGACAAAACGGTCACCTCCTAAATGGGTGGATGCAGTGGATGAAGTAAGTTGGATGTTAGTTTCACACTATCTGATTTATTTCAGTAATTATGACACTAACGTATTTGAAGCTATTCTCCATAATAACTGGGCTACCCCTGAATGCACGACCCAGGAAAAACTTTAGCTTTTCTTTTGATTTACTCAGTGTGCACACAAGCGGAGTGAGTGTGTGCACGCGCATTAGTGCTTTGTCTTAGTGGTAGCTACCTGAACCTTAGAAAGAAATTGAAGAACTATATAGCAAGGAAGAGTGGTATTTGAGTTAAAAGTTGCTCACGTCAGCCAGCCTGCAGGCCTGCCGAGGCTTGGACCTGCACTGCGCGTGCAGCTGGTCCTCCTGGAGGCCGGCAGGTGCCAGGCAGGCATCAGCAGAGCTGTGGTGGTGTCGTTTGTTTAGATCCAATACGATGTGGGCCGGATTAAACAGAAGATGAAAGAATTGGCCAGCCTTCACGACCAGCATCTGAACAGACCCACCCTGGATGACAGCAGTGAGCAAGAGCATGCCATCGAAATAACCACCCAGGAGATCACCCAGGTGAGATGGACTCCAGGTGACGTGGGTGTTTACTTCCCAGCCTTCTCACAAGCACCTCAAAGGCCGCACTGTGCCACAACTCCAAACCGGATGGCAAGGCAGCCCTAGAGCTTCACTGCCCAGCCTGAGGCTCCCAGAGGGATTTCAGGAGGCCCTGGGCTCTTCCACGTGTCAGCCACGTGTCTTGGGGAATGGGGACAGTATTCGGTTGATCGATACTACTGTGGATTGGTTTTAAAAATTAAACCTGGAGCTTTAGCCATTTGATTTTAAAATGTACAATTCTATTGTATACTAGCGTTTAAACATTTTTATGTTAAAAATGGCCCTCGTAACTGAAAAGGTTGGGAGCTGTTTCCCGAGACAGTATATTAGTATCCTAAGAAATTTCCTGTAAAAAGCAGTATGACTCGTGTTTAAGCTTTAGTGGTCACATGTTGTGCTTGTGTCTGTCCCCTGGGAGCTGGAGGTGAGAGGGGTGAGGTGTGGAAGGTGCCCTGGGACCTTGGCGTGTTTGAGGCCTGGCTCTCAGCAGTGTGACAATAGCGTGATTCTTGGTTAATCTTGCCTGTAGAGTGGGGGTAATGATCGTAGCACCTGCCTCCTGGGACGGTGGCAGTGGCAGGGACGGGTGAAATGAGAGGGATGCAGGCATAGTGATACATGGCAGCGGGGCACATAATGCGCTGGGGGCCGGTCGCACAGCACGGTGTGTCTGGCGCCTGTTCAGACCTGGCTCGGGCTGCCACGTGTAGACTGAGCCGCGGCTTGCGGTGCTCCGTGCCCCGTTGTGCCAGCCCGTGCAGACAGACTTCGTGCGTCTCCCTGGGCTCGCCGGGGCTCCTCGTGTCCCTGGCTGAGTCCAGCCTGTCGTCAGCTCTTCCACAGGTGCCAGCGGGCGGTGCAGGCGCTGCCCGGCCGGGCCCGCAGGGCCTGCTCGGTGCAGGAGGAGCGGCTGCTGCGCAACGTGGTGGCCTCCCTGGCCCAGGCCCTGCAGGAGCTGTCTGCCGGCTTCCGGCACGCGCAGTCCGGCTACCTGCGACGTGAGTGACCGCCCCGGCCACCCGGCCCTCTCGCTTCTCTCTGGCTGCTAAGGCTCCAGTTCGTGCTGTCCCTGTCCTCGTTGGTTTTCAAGCACCCCTACCCCTCTGCGAAATCGTGCATGACGCAGATGGAGGCTGAGACCAGGAAGCTCACTCTTCAAGTTTCGAGAAATTGGCGCTCAGGCCAGCATTTCAAAGCCTGTAGCTTTCTAGATGTTAGGGGGCTGGGCAGCAGCTAATAAGTAGGTAAAAAGTCGCAATCCCATTAAAGCTTGTGTTTGCATAACAACCAAGGTATCTGAGAGTTGGGGGAACCTTCCTGGGGGTGCAGCTCCACCCCCACACAGGCCTGCCTTTTCTTCCCAAATAGCGCAGAGTCGGGTACAGCTGTGTCTTCATTCTGATTACCTCGTGAACTGGTTTTTTTCTTTGTTGCCATTGTAATCAATAATATCTCCACACACTCCAGAAAAACTAGTTCTCCCTCCAACAACTGGCATATTTTTGTTTTAATGTTATTCTAAAATTTGATTTACGGCCATTTGGAATTCTTACTAGAGATGCTTCTAGAGAAAAATATTGATTTTTAAAAAATGTTTTTAACAGCAGTTAGAGTCAATATTTCTGCTTCACTTAGAGATTCTCAGATGGTTTTAAGCGTCATTTTGTCATTCGCTTGGCATCAAATGAATTGTACACATTTACACTGTCATTTTGTCTTGAACAATCCGAAATGCTCACGTGTCGTTGTACGATTATAATCTTTTACTCCTCCACCTCTGTGGGAGATAGGCTTCTTGTAAAGCTGCTAAGAATATCTCCGTTTTGATTGTTGAGTTTTAACCTAGATTTCCCCTTTTTAATGGTGGAAGAGTGACCAGGATGGCTTACGTGTGCGAGTAAAGTGAATTCCTATCTGTGATAGGCGTGAAGAATCGAGAGGAAAGATCCCAGCATTTTTTTGATACATCAGTGCCACTGATGGACGATGGAGAGGATATTGCTCTCTATGACCGGGTACGTGAAGGCGCCGCGCAGTCTGCTGCACAGTCCCACTCTGCTCTGCCCCCTCCTCGTCACACACCGACTATCTGCAGGCAGCCGGACTGGCGTGGCTTGACCTGCGCGTCACCAAGCCGTCCGTGCAGTGGGCGGAAGGACAGGCCTGGCGGCCGTGCCCCGTCCTCCTTTCCAGAGGGTACAGGGAGGCCTCGGGATCTGCCTTCCAGAACCTTCGGGAACGCAGACTCGGGAAAGACTCGGGGCTGTCCCTGCCGGTGTTGCCAGCCAGCCCCGTGTGGCGGCGCGTCTCAGGTTCTCTCTGTCCCCCGCTTTGGCCAGCAGTGCTTCAGATCCCGCCTGTTTGGGGGACTCGGATCTTTCCTGTTACGGAAGAATAAGTGTTTATTGTTGTTTATGTGTATAGAGAAGTGCGTTCGGAATTCGCTTTCTTTAAAGTGTGTCTGAGGGGGTGCAGCAGCTTCCTCGAGGGGAGACGTCGCACACGGACCGTGCGCACTCTTGTCTTGCCAGGGTTTCACGGACGACCAGCTGCTGCTGGTGGAGCAGAACACGCTCATGGTGGAGGAGAGGGAGCGGGAGATCCGCCAGATCGTGCAGTCTATCTCCGACCTCAATGAAATATTTAGGGACTTAGGAGCCATGATCGTAGAGCAGGTACGTGAGGTCACCTTCCTCATCGGCGGGGTTCCCTGCCCTAAACTCTGGCCCGTCTCCAAGCTTCTCTGATTCCATGCTCCCGTCAGGGAAAAAAATGTATATGTCTACGTATGCGTGAGCACACGCAGACACGTGTGCACAGACAGAATGTCGTTCTTCATAAAAATGCACTAAGCCTTTTTTTAGATAAATAAACGTCAGTCAAAGTTCTTACATTCCCGGCCCCCAGGCGCCCATGGTAGCGCCCGACTCTGGGGGCCTGGCGGGCTCTGCCCACGCTCAGCAGTGACTCTGGCAGGAGATGAGGTTTCCCTTCTGATTTTGCCGGGTAACTGTGTGATGGTGACTGGAACCGCTAGCTTCCACGTAGAACTAAATTGTTTATTCACCGTCACCATCTGATTAGGGTATTTTATTATTTCACCAGTAGGGACTTGGGTCCTGATCCCCCCGAAAGCAGCCGAGAATGGAGTGCGAAGGCTTTGGAAGATCTCGTTCCAGTAATGGCCCCTGGGGTTCCCAGGGAACTGTCCTCTCTCTCAGCATTTCCGTTAACAGCCCTGTTCTCCCACATGGCCTGGTGTTCCCTCTTCCCTATTGGAACCAAGAGATTAAACAATTAAAACCAAAATTCTCCTTGAGACAACTGTATGATTTTACGTGGCAGACGGGAGCTCACCGTCGTGGCTGCGACCCAGGAGGCCTGCGTCGATGTTTCTAGACACGGCGGTCAGTGTCCAGGTCCCGTCGTGACGGGCCTGGCCTAGCTAGCTGGCTCTGCTCGCTCAGGTCCAAGCAGCTCAGCAGCACACGGGCGCAGAAGCTGGGTCTTTGCCGCTGACGACTCGCCCTGAGCTTTATGTGTTTTAAGCACCAGTCGGTCCGAATGTGGCATACCCTGTGTGGCCAAACCCGATAAAGGAACCCTAGTCCGTCGGGATTTTTCCCTCATGAGCCAGACCTTACTGCAGCTAACAGCACTCTGCCACCGAGTGTCTGATGCCACTGCACGGCGGGTCCCGGGGCTTTCCGCAGCCCCGTTTCTGGCTTGTCGCGCATGCTGGTGCCTGCGGTCCGCACCCCTGCGCCCCGGGGGCCCCGGCTGCCCCGGCTGCCCCGGCTGGCGGTTGACCGTCTCTAACTCTCATTCGTTCCTCAGGGCTCCGTCCTCGATAGAATCGATTATAACGTCGAGCAGTCCTGTATCAAAACTGAAGACGGCTTGAAACAGCTGCGCAAGGTAACATCCTGTCTTTCGGTAGTTGAGCCTTTGAGGAGCTGTTACCAAGTATCGTGAATTCGGGCGAGGGTCCTCTTCCGCCACAGCCGTCCTCGGCGCCCTGCCCGTTGTCGGCTCTGCTGTGGTCGTGGGCAAACGGAGGGCGTCGCTTCAGGCAGGGCCGAGCTCGCAGGTGGTGTTTCCAGGTGCGCCCCTCACGCAGATTTGGAATTGCTGAGAACTCCCTCTGTGACAATAAACTCTAAAGAAATTGGGGTTTTCGCCCTTTTAGGAAATATTCCATTCTTTGAGTCTCCTGGCTTTAGGGAAGAGTTGAGTGGACATTTGCTGAAATGCGTGTTGAGCGCTCTGTCCGCTGCTGCTGCTGACGTTAAGGCTCTCGGGCCGTGACACGTTCCTGATGAGCTGCTGCTAGACAGGCCTCTGGAGAAGATAAAAACCCAGGCTTCCCGGTGAATCGCCGCCGTGCGTCTGTGCGCTCACCTTGAGAAGACAGTGGGCTATTGAAGCGAGAGCATGATTAGCTATCTCATTCTTTGCTAATAAGGTGGCTATTTCAGGAATGTTTTTCATGGCATTTTTTTAGAAATAAACAGAGAGCATCTTGCGGTCAGTCAGGAGAGACACCCATATGCTGCCGAGTGGCTCCCTAAGTGACGGCTGCGTGTTTTCTTTGACAGGAACATAACACTTCACAGATGAAATCAATTCTGTCCATTTCCTTGTATCTTTCAGATCCAGTGGTATCTCTGGCCACATCCTGAGCATTGTTCTAACTCGCTCACTCCCTACTCTGTCACTTTTCTGAAACCAGTCACTTCCTGTGGCACAGAGGCCCCCCTCGTGGTGTCAGCTTTGCAACAAGTGAGGCCCCGCCCAGGGCCCCCGGAAACCCTCTGCGCTCTCTTCCATGTGCTGGTCGCCCCGTGCAGGGCGGGCGTGAGGCTGCCACGTCCCATGAGAAAGAGGAGGCTGCTCGTGTATGCTTGTTTCCAACATTTAGATGCATTTGGTCACCAAGCGAGCAAAACTAACTTTAGTTTCTCACTGTAGTACGCAGGTTGTGACCTGCTGCTGAATTACGCATTGGTTTTGAAGTTTCTTAAAAACTAGGGAAACATGTTTTGTGATACAACAGATAGTGGGAAACGCTTTTAGCATCTTTTTTATAAATCATTTTGAGGGGTTTTAAAGCACATCGTTTAGTCGCGGCTTCCCTGGTGTTCGGGTTACTTAGGAGAAAGTGAGGTGCTCCGTCTTATCCCTCGAGCGACGCTGCTGTCCGTGGCACGGCTGGCCATATCCTTGGCAGGTCAGCTCATCTAAGGATGACTGAGCCTCGGGAGTCACCCTGCACAGGCCTGACCTAAGACAGGGGAGCCTGTCTGTCCTTATGTCCCCTCCTGGTTGATGGCGGCCCTCGCGGGAGGGCCGGCTCACTTAGCAAACAGAACCACCAGTCGGGTTGGTGGGGGACATGGAGGCCCCTCGCCTGGAGGCCCCTCGCCTCTCTTCTCCACCGCCCTTCCTCTGGAAGGTCTCTTTTGTGTCACCTGAAGTACAGGGACTTGCCTCTTTCTGCACTTGACCTCCATGGGGAGCACTCTCCCGTTTTTATTTCAGAGGATGACTTTTCCTCGTCAGATTCAGGGAGGTGGAAATCCGCTTCTCTGAGGCCATCGGCCCCCACACGGCATTAGTCGGTAGTGCGATTGCATAGCCGAGGCGTACGCTCCCCCGGAGACCTGCGTCCCGCACGGGCTCAGGAGAGGCGGGTTCCTCTGGGCCTGGAAGCAGAACCTTGCCTTTGACAGCTTCGTTTCAAGTGGCAGGTCCCAGACGCGCGCTCGAGCGAATCCTAGGAAAATAGGTAGCTCTGGGGTCACGGAGCCTCCCACGCGTGTAGCTCGCACCGCGTGAGCTGATGGAAGGGACTGTAATTGCGTAGCCTGTGCAGATGTCAGCTGTGAGATGGAGCCGGGAGCCTAGGATGGGAAACGAGCGAGACTTGATTTGGGGGAAGTGACTTGCTTTTTTCCCTCCTCTTTACCTGTAGGCAGAGCAGTATCAAAAGAAGAATCGGAAGATGCTTGTGATTCTAATATTATTTGTCATCATCATTGTCCTCCTTGTTGTCCTCGTCGGCGTGAAGTCTCGCTGAGCGGCGTCAGGTCTGTGTGTGCGGCACGCTGGCATCCCGGGTGTGCGGGGCTGGGCGCCCCGTGGGCCGTCGCAGAGGTGCGGGCCGGACCGCGTTGAGCCGCGGGCGCCTCCACGGACTCCTGGCCACGCTCGTGCTCCAGGCAGGGGAGTGGGCTTCTGTTCTTCCTTCCTCGTCACGGCTTCAGGACCTCGATGCTGCTGCAGAGTAGCGACGGAGTCACCAGTTATCGTGTACTTTTTTTAGGAAGAGAAAGCGAGTTGAATGTTTACAGGCACTCCAGAAGCTGTTCGATGTTATATGCGTATATGCTATTTTTTTTTTTTTTTCAGCAGTCAAGTCTGAGCAGCATGTTAAAACAATTTTTGGAAAAAAATTTTTGAAAACCGTCTGGTCTTTAAGAAATTTTGTACCAAAAATTGGCGAATAGAGGCAAAAATGCCTCTTCATCTCTCTTTACCTGTATGTTTTCCAGTTGAAGACAAACTGAGAAGCCTTTCAGGAATGTATAATCCAGTCCCCATCAATTTAATTTAGCTTTTCCATCACTGTTAATGATCAGGGTAACGAAGTGTGAAAAGTAAGACACCACCATGGATGTGAATTAACATGCTTAGAAGGGCCAGCGAGGGTAGCCTCGTGAGCTCAAACGCATCGTGGGTGGGTGGTCCTCATCCAGAGTTTGTGTACTGCGTTTTCTACCGCAAAGCAAAGGGGTTCTTAACAAAACCATCTAAACTTAAAAGTCGGTGACGTGAACTAACCTCACATTAAAAGGAAGTTTGACAGTGTCATAAAGAGTCACCGGAATCGGCCAGTGTTTCCCTGTGCACAGCCCCAGCCATCCTTGCTCAGTCCATTACTTATATGCTAACTACGTAATGACCTGTTCAAACCAGATACCACTTAATGAACTGTGAATTTACACAGAGGCCATTCCAAATGGGTCACCCCATTGGGATCTCGAATTATTAACCAGCCATCACTCCATTTCAAGGTAGAACATTCCACCAGAGGTTTGATTTATTGGCTCTCCCATTGCTCCTTGAAGTGTGCCCCGGAAGTGGGCAGGGCATGTTCCTACAAGCGGTGGAAACCTCGAGCAGGCAAACCCCGTTGGCGTGAGCGGGAATCACATTGCCAAAGTCAGGCTCTGTCGCTGAGCTGTCATCAACATGGTGCTCGAGTATGTTCCTGGGATTGTGGAATAATGTGGAAAGTGATGATAACTTTGAAAACCGAAGTTGTACACGTTTTAATTGGTCGAGACATGAGTAGAGTTTTAATGGTCTTTGTATCATTTTTGATGGCTTTTCTGTTGTTTTTACTTTTAATGTACTACATTTTATTTGGAACAGTCACGTAAAATGCCTCTCTAGAATTGGCTTTGAAGTTGTTTCTAGAAATTTGAACTCAAGTTCAGAGATTCAAGTTGTCCATCCAAACAGGTGATGGGCTTGATGCCCAGGCCCCTGTCCCAGGCTTCCCTCCCCAAGTCATTGTCGTGCCAGGTGGCCCTGCCGTTCTTATTGCTGCCGTGGCCGTAGAATGATCTAAAGGTGGCCCTGGCATTCCGGGACATACCGTGGTATTCCCTGACGGACACTCCTTTATTAGCAAAGAAGCTCGTCCCTGAAACGTGGGGCCGCTGCGTACCGGGAGGGTGGCAGGCGTCCTGTAGTCCCAGCCGCCCTCAGCCCAGTGGCGGACGGAGTCCAGACCAGCCGCTCCCAGGAGCGAGGCTGTCCCCGTCAGGGCCTCCCTCCCAGACACTGTGCCGGGAATAGTGGACTGTCCCTAAAGTGTCTAAAATCCTGAGTCTTGAAGGAAAGTGATTGTAAGAAAGAATCACCTTTTATTTATATTTATTCTCAACGAGTAGGGTAATGAGGATTGGTTTTTGTCGCCGCACCCCATTTGGGTAAAATAATGGGTCTGATTAGAAATGGTTTAAGGGTCTCGTGGGGTGGGGGAGCCGTCCCATTCCGAATGACACTGGGGCAGTGCCCACTGAAGCCCCAGCTGTCCCCCGCCACAGCCACGTCCCGCAGCGGAGGCTGGCCTGGTGCTGGTCAGCTGGCTCCCCAAACCCTGTGCTTCTCTGCTGAGCCTGTACCTGGGCAGGGAGCCACAGCGCTCGGTGAGCAAGAGAAAAATCAGAGCAGCATCCTGGTGTGTCCGGGTCCTCTGCCTGGGGCCAGCTG
This sequence comes from Pteropus medius, assembly GCF_902729225.1. Taxonomy (NCBI): domain Eukaryota; kingdom Metazoa; phylum Chordata; class Mammalia; order Chiroptera; family Pteropodidae; genus Pteropus; species Pteropus medius. The sequence goes on from NW_024342471.1 coordinate 24,784,525, forward strand.
TCGTGGGGGCCCCAGTGTCCCTGGCGGGCCAAGGCCGGGGGTCGGTTGTCCACCCAGGCTCGCCCTGAGGAGCTGCCCACTTCCTGTGTCCGGGGTGGCCCCGCTGACCCGTCGGGAGAGGAGAAACGTCACGTCAGTGTTGACTGTCAGGGCCCCAGGGCTCCTGAAATCTGCTGTCTCATTTTATTAACTCGGGCTGGGGGGGTCTGGCTTCCCGTGGGAGCAAAGCAGTGTATGTCTGTAATTTAACAGGTTTGCCGCTTTCTTCGCTAATTGAGAAAGCGTTATTTATTTGTTTTGACACCAATGCTTTCAGTGTTTTATCCTAGCTAATGGCTTCTTAAAGGTAATAAAACCCTTCCAAGCTCATTGGTCAGATAAGACTTTTTTTTCTTGTGTGCTTAAATAAAGCAATTAGTGACGTGCTTCTAGCCAATGTGACTTTTTTTTTTTTGTCCTTTTTAAAAACTAATTTACTGTTACTGGAAACTTTTGTACAGTAAAGCAGTCAGGCAGATTAATGAACGTCCTGCAGTTGTAGCGTTAATTTTAAGGACGGGGTTCGTGTTTCCCTCCCCAGCATCTGTGTTTTGGGAGGGCCGGCGGCTCCGGGACTGTTTGGCCTGAGGCCTCTGCCTCAAATCTGTGTGTCGTGGCTTTCGGAGGTCCCCACCCCTGCGCTGGCCAGTGTGCACAGAGGGACTGCCAGCCAGGCAGCTCATCTTCTCCTTATGAAACCGTAAGCCTCATGTACATACCAAGAAACATCTGGAGATGTTCAAACAAAATCGTGTGTTTGCTTCACCGAAAGGTAATTCTTACACAAGGCTCTGGCAGGTTTGCATGTCTAACTGACTTTGAAAGTGTCCCATCCTGTCACACTGAAAACTTCAGGGAAAGCATTTGCTGCTGGACCCAAAGCCAGGACTGTAACCCCCTCGAGTGGGACTTTGTGTCTCGTCCTCGGATGTGTGGCTGGTTCTGTGTCGGGGGGGCTGTCAAGGCGCCACGGTCTCGCTTTCTGCAGCCGAACACCAGGGTCTCTACGCACAGAAGCAGGCGCTGTCTCCCCACGCAGTCGCTGTGGCGAGCTGGGCATTCACCTGCGAGGCTCATGGCCCTTCCTTGTCCCAAAGCCCGAAGAGAAGCCACACGGAGGCAGCCTCCTGTCACCGAGCCCACAGCCTGTTTTCTCACCAGACGTTGACCCCCCCGCTGCGCATCAGCCGTTGGCTCTGTCTCAGAATCAGATCCACCGTGAAAGGAAAGACACTTTCCACAGGCTTCAGGAACATTCTGGCCCAGCAGTGGCATCCGAGCCCTCCCCCGTGCTGGCGAGGACTGCCGTGACCGAGACGGCGTGTGCGGCCGTGTGGGCCCTGCGGGGCGGGCAGTGTTCCTTGTACGGGGACCTCGTGGCCTTTTCCCTCCTGGGTTTCCGACGCCGATCCTTGAGACGGCGTGACGAGTGTGCACTGATGGGCTCCGAAGCTCCCTGTCGAGCAAGAGCTGGCAGGCTCGGAGCCCGGCCCCAGGCGTGACCGGCCCGGAGGGGTGGCAGCGAGGACCGCCGGGTAGGTCCTTCTGGACACCCAGGCGACGGGACTGGGCTGGGTGCAGATGTGCCCTGATAACTGCAGGGAACCAAGCAAAAGTCTGAGCAGCCGAGAAGTCCCTGGCTGGCTGTCTCCATTGCGTGGCCTCGGCGGGCGCCCTCCCAGCCCCGCGGAGTCCGTGCCTGGGTTTGGAAGCGCAGCGTGCTCCTCTGCGTGCGGGCTCGGTTTTGATCATCGGGACCCCTGACTGTGGCCAGAACGGAACTGCCTGGAGAGACCTGGCCGACATGTCTTCACAGTAGGGTGTAGGGAGGACAGGCCAGCGGGTGGGCGGTGCTGGCTCACCGACGTTTCTCCGAGGCGCAGGTGGGCAGACTTGCTTCCTTTGACGTGGGCTGCGTTTTGGAGCTTGGCACTCACTACGCGTACACGGGCTTCCACCGTCAGCCTTTAAAAACTCCTGCTTTTCTCTCTCACTGCTCCCTTGACCGCCCAGATGCCGACCATAACCTGGTTGCCTGATATTTTTTTTCAGTTTTGTTTCGAAATCGAAGGAAAAGACCCTTCCTTCAGAGTGATGAGTCTTAGAGGGAACTCGTGAGGGCTCGGGGTGGCACGCAGACAGACTCCAGCTCGTCTGTGAGTGGCTCAGAGTCAGGACTTGGACAATGGGCGTCAGCCGTGTGCTATGTGTGTCCTGTCCCCAACTCCACGCCACCCTTGATGTCATTCTGCCAGTCTACGGCTGAGTCTTCTTATGACACAAAGGGACGTTCCACAGAGCCAAATGGCAGAGACTTTTGTACAATTCCCTGGTCAATCGAGGCAAAAGAAACAAAGTAATCATTTGTCCAGTCACTCACATTAGCTCTCTGGACTGTCCTGAATGCTCAGGACAGTCGTGTGGGCCTCCACTTCAGCTCCGGAGTCTAGGTAAAATGGACCATTTCAGTGAGGCTCCATTCAACACAGTGCACACTGAAACCGGGCTCAGAGGGGACCACTGGGTCTAGCATTTTCTGTCTGTCAACTATTATTATAAAATTGCTTTTAGCTAATCATCCAAATTCTGCCATTGGTAATCACGGTCTCTCTCATTTTACACACGTCGCAGTGGAGGCAAAGGGGCTCGGGTTTGCATCGTTTGTCCTCTCAGGAAGTGCTCAGGGAATCTGGTGGTTTTTTTTAACCTGGTGTTGTGGCTTGGGACACCCTAACAGACCTCCGTTTTCATCGACTGTCGGGTAAGGAGAGCAACCCCCAAACCTCCCCCTTTTCCAGACGGAGGAATGGGGACCCACGAGCGGGCTTGCCGAGGTCCCAAGACTTGGATAACCCAGGGCTAGTACGAGAATCGTCCATCTTTCTTATTTCCAGACCAGTACTATTTATGCTTATGCCATTTTGATTGTTCATTTCTGGGCATAAAATTAAATGACCTTCTTCAAGAAAGATTTAATGGTCAAGATGTGATTTGGGAAAAGCTTCCTCAAGGATTTTTTTCTTATTACAAAGATTAGACTCGACCGAAGCTAAGCAAGATTTGCAAACAGTTGGTATGTCATTATCCCTGGCTCAGGTTTTCGTGTAATTGGTGTGAAGAGATTGTGGCTGATGACTAGGCCTGCTGCTGAACAGAAAGAAAGTAATGATTCTTTTGTGATGTGACTTGGTGTGCATATGTGTGTATTTGTGGTTGTTTAGAAAAGGTACGTACACGTGTACGTATACATACACCTATTAAGATGGATAATGTCATTTTAAAGTTGTAAATAAAAAAAAAAAAAATAGTCCTGAGCAAAAGTGATTCTACAAACGTAGCACTTCATTTCCACACCAGGCCACGACTAGAAATTGATTTTTTTTCCTTAAAATCCAATTAAGCCTCAAGGTTGGTCATCCATTGGAAAGGTCGGCTGAGTTAAACAACGACAGCACCTTCGGTTCATGCGAATAGTTAAATTTACCCAGAACTTCAGCAGTTGCGTCGGGCCTCGCGGACGCAAACGCCACGCACCGCGGATGTCACCGGCAGGGGTGCGGGCACACCAGCAGACCGTGCCCCTTGACTTGGTAAGTTCCCGAGCTGGCCACCATCTCTGTCACTTCGTCCCCTCAGATTTCCACAGTCCACCCTAGAGAGCCTTGGTCTCGACGGCCGTTCCCCGTGCTCCTCCCATCCTCCCTTTCTGCAGTCCCGAGGGTGTCAGGAAATGGAAGGTAGCCTCTCATTTAAAGAAAAAGAAAGACGGGAACCCGTGGTGTATACAGCGGGTTTCCTGAGCTGCCGAGTTGGTCATGGAACAAACCACGTTTTAAAAATAGTAGTTGGTAGAGCACGTTTACTGCGTGTTCCCAGCATATCGAGAGAAAGACTTCAAAACATTGTTTTATGGTTCTCATTCAAAACATTGTTTTATGGTTCTCACAGGTGATGTTCAAGTGTTACTGAATTTATGAAGATCTTAGGACCACGAACCTGATTGGAATGGGTTTTTTTGTTTTTTTTCCACTCTGTTTGGATTTTAAGGTCACTTAAGTTTTATAGGTCATTGAGAAGGGATAAGTGATCTTATTTCAAATCTAGCCTTTAACCTGCATTGTAATATCAGCAATGTGGCTCCATTTCAGTACATTTCACCTATAACTATGAACCAGCCTGAAATATGGAACCTTCCAGATGTAGTGAGAAAAAAAAAATTAAAAAATATTAAATTCCCTTCTCATGGCCCTTAAAACAACGAACAATTTCTGATTAATTTCTCCTTCCCCCGCCCTTCCCCGCCCTTCCCCCTCACACTGCTCAGCTGCCAAAACCCTCAGCAGCAGGTTTACAACCCTTTCTTACTTTTTAAAAGTCTCCACTTTTAGATACTACAGGGAAATGTGTTGCTTTACGCAGGGGTGTTTCTGGAAAAAACAACGTGACTCAGGTTTTCGAAGACTGAATCATTTTCAATGCACTAGAGAAACTACTTGAAAGGGTCCTGCGAAGGTTTTCTAAAGAAAAGATTTCTCGATCAAAATAAACACGTCCCCTTCGTTTCGCTTTTCTATACATCTCCATTTTCCTATGCTGTTTGTTTCCAGGAACGTGGAACCACAGCTGGTCTGTTGATTATTTCTCTTTTCCTTCCTGCAGCTGCCCCTTCCCTGGGCTCTGGGTCTTCAATATGCCCTTGAAAACGTTTGCAACTACAGAAATGATTTTGCTGGTGTTCAGAAGTAAATAGGAATTTAGTTCCTGAGACACGAGGGTCGGTCCCACCTGACCCTGCGCCCTTCCTTGGGGAGTTATTTAGGCTGCTGGAATGGCGGGGGACCTCCAGTAGCAAGCAGTTCCGTCCCCTGGTCCATTTTTGTTAGCACGTTCTCTCAGCCCACCGATATCTGAAGGTAAAAGCACAGTGCTTTACATGAGATTACCAAAAAATAGGCTTTTCAAGCAAATTGCCAAAGATTCCATGCAATGTTCTATCTGTGGTGTCAGATCCATGAATGTATGTGATCTTGTGTTTCTTTTCAAAAAAAGAAACAGGAAAGATAAGAGAAAAACTAATAAAAAATGTTTACCTTCGGAAGGATGAGTAGCAGGGGGCGGAGGGGACCGGAGAGTCCTCTGAGAAATCCTTTTTACAGTTTCGACCTTTGAACCATATAAACGTTTTACTTATTCAGAAAGCGGAAACGTAAAACAAATGAGAACAGCAAACCCTAACGCTGACTGTGGGCGGAAAGAGGGCTGTAGACGCACGTCACATAGCTTTTCGGTCTGTCGGTGGGATACATTCTAGGAACAACAAAAAGCTCTCTGGACGCCTGTTCCCCCAACTCACAGGACAGGTTCCCTGGAGAAGAGGCTGACTCTGGGCCAGGGAAGGGACACACAGTGGGCCCGGAGGTCATCTGATTGTTCCAGAAGGGACAGAAGGGCTGGAAAACTGATATGAACGTGTGAAAAAGACATAGGAGCTGGCCCGGTGGGGCCGTCCCCAGCCTACGTGAGGACACAGGGACCAGTGAGACTGAACGTCATGCATACGTACATGGCGGGGTGCAGGGCGGCTTCGTGGGTGTGCGGCTGTTGCCATCACGCGGGGCCCCATTTTTGGCTGAATGCTCTGCTGTCGCCATCTTGAAATTTCTTTTTTTAAAAAGGTTCTGCATCGTCATTTTGCACTGAACCCCACGACTGATGTAGCCAGTCCCAGGGAAGCGGGGAGGGGGTGGCGGGGAGGTGCTCTGTACTCGAGAACACCAGGTGCCAAGTGGAGCAGGGATGACCGCTGGAAAGTCACCATGCTGTGACTCCTGGATGGTCGCTGCATCCAGGCAGAGGCCATCACTCTGTATCCACAGAACCTCGGGCAGAGCTTGTCCGGAAACGGCACACGCTCATCGTCTGTGTCACTCCACGCGGCATAAAGAGGACCCCGACGTTCATTCTGTTAATCATACAGGCGGAGCCACGCCTTCACCACGAGGTGATCCAGGGGACCCACGGAAAGCGTCACCAGCCCGGGCCGGTGACGGGCGGCGCGTGTGCTCCGTGGCTTCTGCTGAGGTGTGGCGGGAAACAGTGCGTACTGTTGCCCAAAGCGAGCCCGGTGGTGAGCAAGCCGTCAGGCGAGCGCGGACTGTGGGACCTCGGAGGGGACGTGTCAGTCAGTGTCGGGAGCGACGGGGGCAGGGACGGTTCTGGATCAGAGGAGAGCGATGACACGGGCGTCCCTGCGGAAGGCCTGATCCTCCTCCGGATTCTGATCCAAAAAGGAAAGGCCGTGAAGGACATTTTGGAGACGAAGAAATGGCAGTGTGGACTGTATATTAGGTCACGAGAGCGTTGCTCCAGTGATAAATCCCCGTGGGTGCGATCGGGGTGTGGTGACGGCGGAGGCCAGTGTCCTTGTTCCTAAGGGGTGGGGTACACACAGAGGTGTTCAGGGAAGTAACTAAGTGGTGCGGGAGAGGCACGTGCATGCACACGTGTGAACGTAGGGAAAAGGTGCACGCGTGTTCATTGTCCTGGATTTTCCCCTTTTTCACGAGTCAATGCATTTTTTTAAGTTTCTAGAGAAATGTGATTTTTATGGCAGTCGGTTCATTTTCAGTCCTTCGGGGACACTGAGCGCAGTTCCGGTTGGTGTGTCTGACACGATGTTGAGACGGTGAAACCGAGGCACCCCGCGATGTCCAGGCATGGTGAGGGGAGGCACAAGCACACGTGACCCAGGCAGCATACCGGGCGGCCACGTGAGGGTCGCCCTCACGGGGCTCACGCCCGGGCCAGCTGCCCCGGGCCGGCGCCATGGGAGAAGGTGGCAGGAGCCCAGCCGCCCGCCGTGTCCTCCACGCGTGAGGCAGTGGTCGCTCTCAACCGCAGGGAGCCCGGCCTTAATTTCACGTTAGTTCTGGCGGAGCCACCTCCCCGGCCTTTCAGTCGGGCACAAGGTCAGGTCCAAACTCCATGGCTCAGCAGCCACCTCACGCCCACTTAACACGCAGCCACACGAGCTTTCGATGGGTCCGGAATGGACCATGCCCTTGAGTTCTCTGGGTCCCTGCTGAGTGACGCCCTTGTCTGGGATCGGCCTTCCTGGCACACGGCCCGCCCTTGACACCCAGCAACGACGTCACCTCCAAACCCAGTCAGCTCCCAGGGGCTGGAGTTCCGGGTTTCACTGCTGTGTTTGCTCCCCACCCCTACACACCCACCCTCCACTCCCCCCACCACACACACGCACACACGCACCATTGTATTCCCGAAGCCTGACCCAGCCTGGAGCTCTTCAAAACTGATAATTCATGTTGAATGAATGATTGAAAACACCAGGAAGATGAAACGAGTGTTCCCAGGACCACTGTTTCTGTCTCCTACCAGACGTGATGGCATCTGGGAGTGTCCTGGTGATGGGTCATGTCCACACAGGCACTGGGGGTTTTCACACAGGTGAACGCCAGTATACCACGAACACTTCAACACACAGTTCATCCTCCTGGAGCCGGCCTACATGATGCGATCTCAGAAATGTGTCTAGAGTGTGAACTGTACCCCCAAACTTCCTAATAAGCCCTGGAAATTGTGTTCTGATTTCTTCCAGAAGTTTTAAGTCTTTTCCTCAACTCCTAAATTAAGTCTGAGCACCCAGTTGAGTTTGGAAAGAGTCAAGCCACCAAAAACATTTCTCGGATTGCATTAAAGATCTGGTGAGTTGTTTTAAGTTTTCATTTTTTACAGAAAATTTAATTGAGGTGAATTTTTTATTGACAGTGAAATATATACTAACCTGTGGATTAGTACCTTCGTAAAATTTTATCTAAACAAAGCGCTGCCTGTCTTACTGACGTCGAAGTCTGTGAAGTCTGCAGTGAGAAGGGGGAGCGTTCCTGGAAGGTGTTTGTGTCTGTGACAGGCTGCATCTTGAGGAAACTGGCAGGGTTCTGAAGAGGAATAATTCCTGAACGTTCTGTTTGGTTTGGACTTCTTCGATCTGGGGGTGGCTGAAAACCAGACTCGGTAATATCTGTTTTTAACAAGCATCCACCGTTTTCTCTTGCTTTGTGTGCAATAAGTGTTTAATAAATGTGATTGAACTGAATCTCTCGTTCATCCTTTTTTGGGGCCGTCTAAAAGGAAAGACGTCCAAAATCACCTCGCCACCGACAGTCTCCTTCCCCCTTCCTCCTCCCTGTACACAGAAGCGCCAGGCCCCTGCTGTCTGAAGTGCTTCCTGGACTGTTCTTCAGTGTGCAGAGGTCGATGGAGAGATCAGACTCCCCAGCCCGCCATCACCCATTTCTCTCGGCCTCTGGTCTCACACCAGCTTCAGAGCCCCATGGACACTCTGGGTCTGCGCTTGCTCCCCGAGCCTCCCCCCACCTGGGTGCCTCCCGTGTCTTGTTTGCTGGCGGAAGTCCCATTTCATCCTCAGGCCTCCAGGACGATCCCCCGCCACCGGCTCCTGCTAGAATGCCCTGCGTTTGTCTGCAGTGTGTTTGCAAACAGAAAAAAGAGTGATAGATCTTCATACGTGCTCTTCGTACCCTTTACAAATGTGTGAAAACATTCAGCCGCTGTAAAATCTTTTGAAGAAAATAAGATCCAATTAGTGTCGACTTTTACGTCGGCAGAGCTGGGGGTTTTGGAGGAATCCGTTTCGCTCGTTCATCGGGTAGTTTCTGACGGCCTGCTCTGGGCCAGGCACCGGGGGCCAACGCACACGACAGGCCCTGCCTTCACAACGCCGAAGCTCTTCGTCCAGCCGTTCCCGAGGGGCCGCGGCTCAAAGCTTTGGAGGAGACAGGCCGACGGGGAAGACGGCGATGTGGCTTGAGGGCGGGCTGTGAGGTCGCCTCCATCCCCACACTAGGGCGTCGGCTTTGCCAGTCGAAAGGGTGGAACTCACAGGAGGGGTGACAGAGAAGAGTGCCAACCAAAGGCCCGGGGACAATCGGCCGCCGACAAGATGGGGTGGGGGACCAGATTTTTACTTTTAAATAACTCGGGTAGAGCTTCCACTACTGGGTCATCACTCCCTGACCCTTGTCTCTGAGCCGCAGCAGGAGCCGGCACCCGCACCAGCGGCACACTCGCCATCCCCCGCATGCCCCAACACCCTCCAGGGACCCCTCTCTTCAGGGAGAGGTGGCTCAGGTGCTGTCTTGTAAGCCCCCTGCCTCCTCCGTCCCTCTCCCCCTAAGTCGGGTGGGAGGCTGTAAGGGGCCGCTTGCTCAGGCCGTGGACCCTCCCTGCAGAGGGGTGACGGGGTCTCCAACTTAACAAGGTGACACCTCGATTTATAAGTGGCCATCCCAGCAGCAACTTGGATGGAAGCCCATGTCCCTGACACCCCTCTCTCTACTAGGACAGTGCCTGGCACAGAGTAGAGGTCTGAGAAATGTCGGGGAACCTATGACGTGAAGAGGAAGAGACTTGACACCACCCAGCCCGCCAGGCAGTGGGGCCTTAGAGCTGGCACAAGTCCCAAACCCACCCTGCCAACCCCCACGTGATGGGCAGGGTGCTGTGGTTAGGGCGGCGCTGCCAGTGTGGGGTCCCCCAGAACCACCACTAGCTGCTCGGAGACCACTGCGGGGGGCCTGCCTCCCCTCGGGGCCGCGCCCGCTCAGGGCTCAGCTAGACTCTGGCCTGGTGGGAACTGCTGGGGCGGACGTGAGGTTGGCCGGGCTTGAGTGTGCCCAGGACCCGCGGGAGGTCAGGCCTCCAGGGGTCCGCTGGCGGCCTGCGGGGGGTGGGGGGCCCGGAGCCGGGGCCCCATGCCGGAAGGCCTGTCCGCCCTTGGACGGCAGGACGCGCGTGGGGGCCCGCCGGGGTTCGGGGCCTGCTCGGGGCGAGGCCTGCGCGCAGCCCGGGGCCTGCCCTCCGCCCCTCGCGCCCCCTCGCGCCCCGGGCGGGCCCTGCACGTCTCGCGAGCGGCCCGGAGCGGCGGGGGAGGCGGGGCCGGCGGCCGGGCAGGGCCGGGGCGGCGCCGAGGCCCGGCCGGAGCGGGCGCCCGAGCGGCGGGGCGGGGGGCGCGGGCCGCGCGAAGATGGCGCACGCGGGGCTGCAGTTCGTGGCGAGCGCCGGGGACGCGGACCCGCAGAGCCGGCCGCTGCTGCTGCTCGGGCAGCTGCACCACCTGCACCGCGTGCCCTGGAGCCACGTCCGCGGGAAGCTGCAGCCCCGGGTCACCGAGGAGGTGAGCGGGCCGCGCCGCCGCCATGCGCCGCCCCGCCGGCCGGGCGCGGAGGCCGCGCGGGGTCGGGCCGGCCGGGGCGCGGGGCGGGGGCCGCCGAGGCCCCGCCCGAGCCCCCCTCGCCCGAGCCCCCCGCCGCCGCCGCGGCGCCGCCAGGCTCGGCCGGCCGCCCAGGCCCCAGGCCGCCGCCTCCCACGAGCGGCCGGGCAGGCCCCGCCCGCCCCCGGCCGGCTCCGGCGGAGCTGGCAGCTGGGCCCGCCTCGAAGGAAGTGCCTCGAGCGGCCGCCTGCCGCCAGACCCCGTGGCAGTGGCACCTGGCTGGGGCCCCCCACTGCCGGTTTCCGCCCTTTCGAAGCCAAGCAGCCCTCAGACTGGCCTTCAAGTGCCCAGTGCTTCGCCCCCGTGCCAGTGCCCCAGACACACACACGTAGCTCTAGTGAGACGCCACACGTGTTGGTGACGGCCGGTGGGGACCCCCTGGGGAGCTGCGAAAGTGTCCTCTGACCATACAAGTGTCCACACGCAGCGGCCGGGCTCCGGCATGCGGACCGCTGAAGTCAGGTGTCTGTCTTTGTCTCTCCCTCCTGGTCCAGCTCTGGCAGGCCGCCCTAAGCACGCTCAACCCCAACCCCACGGACAGCTGTCCCCTGTACCTGAACTGCGCCACTGTGGCCGCCCTGCCCCCCCGCGTGAGCCGGCACAACAGCCCCTCGGCCGCGCACTTCGTCACCAGACTTGTGCGGACCTGCCTGCCGCCGGGGACTCATCGGTGCATCGTGGTGAGTGCTGAGAGGAGGCGGTCCCCGACCCCCCGGGTGACCGCAGAGTGACCGCAGAGCACTCTGGCTCAGATGCTGCCACAGCCCCGACACTGTGACCGCTGCCTCGGACAGGGACGCTGAGGTCAGAGAGACTAAGCCATTTCTCCCGGATCAGTGTGGGTGGCAGCTCTGAGCCTCAGATGGGGGTCTGCTGTTCGTCCCTCCATGTCCCGTCTTGGAAGGCAGTAGGTAGCCCCTGGTGGCCTGTGTCTTCCTTCTCACATGTGGAAGCAGTGGTTTGGGGGAAGACCCCCGGGGTGATGGCTTGGTGGGGGCGCCTGTGTCCAGATGATATGCACAGTGTCGTCCGACCCAGCCGTGAGCCCCAGCACTTCCTGTCGGCGGCTCCCTGGGTCGGCCCTGTGACCTGCGCCCCCCGCCCGCCCCGTCACAACTCCGCCTCTCTGTGCTGCAGATGGTCTGTGAGCGGTCGGACGCCTTCGCCTCCGCCTGCGCCCTGGCCCGGGCTTTCCCGCTGTTCACCCACCGCGCAGGTGCTTCACGGCGCACAGACAAGACAGTCACTGTGGAGTTTTTCCTGGTGGGACAAGACAACGGGCCAGTGGAAGTGTCCACTCTGCAAGTGGGTGTCTGGACGTTCACACCGTGTCCCCGGGCCCCCACGGGCTGGCCCGCCGGGAGGGCTGTCCAGGGAGCTCTCGCCCCCTTCTCGGGGGAGGCGGGAGGCCTGCCGTCATTCCCAAGAAGGCCCAGAGGCCTTTGCACACGCGTGGGCGCTCGCTCCCTCAGCGTGCTCTCGGTTTCCAGGTTCGGTTCTGCTCAGCAGTATTTGCTGAGCCCCTAAGCTTTCACGATTCACTGCTGAGAGTCCCGTCTGCAAACGTATCAAGTCCCCTGTCACGCATGTCATCTCCTTTGATCTTCAGAGTTATCATGGTGAGGCCAGGCAAGGCTGGGAGTGATTTCTAACTGGAAGTCCTTGAACGGGCTGGACGTCAGGTTCACGGCCCCGTGGTGACTGCCCTATATCCCGTCACTGTGGTCTTGCCCTCCCCGCCTCCAGCCTCCACTCCCAGCTGCCGATCTCAGGTTATCCCGTCCCCCACCTCATCCTCCTGTCCCCGTAAGTGCCAGGTGAGCCCCCCCATCCAGCTGGCTCCTGCAGTCTGGGACGCTCTCCTCCACCCTGGACTGACCGTCTTGAGGCCCCACCAGACACAACTCAGATCAGAACCTGTTTCGCCCGCCTGAAACAGAGCCTCTTTGTTGTTCTGCTTATAAGACTTTTCAGAAACATGAATCAGCCAGAGGTCTGAGCGTCACCCTACTCCCATTCTCTCACCCCTCCAAGCCCCTTCCTCTTCACCCCTCCTTCCTTCCTTTCCAGCCACAGTGGACTGACTTCCTGCTGTCCCTCAGCCTCACCCTGCTCAGTCCTGCTCAGGCTCCCTCTCCAGGGCCCTTCCTGCTCCAAGCCTGCCTCGTCTCGCTCTGGCTTCTGCCCACAGCCCTTCCCCAGGGAGGCCTGGCCATCCTGGCTGACATGGCCCCTTGCACACCGTCAGGCTTTCTGCCAGTTGAGTGTCATCCCCACCTGACATTATACATCTTTGTTTATCTTCTGCGCCCCACGTTGGAATGGCAGCCCCCAGAGGGCAGAGACCAGCCTTGTGCATAATGATGCGGCACTGGCCCAGCTGCTGCTGCTCGACCCACAGCCACTGCTTCCGGCGCCCCCACCCCACCCCACGCTCTCCTGGGCCATCGCAGCAGCCCCTTCACTGGTCTTACTGCCTCCAAGTGACCCCTTCCAGCTTCCCCTTCCCGTGGGCTTACAGAGGCAAAGCTGGCCACTGAACACCAGCGTTTTCTGAGTGCTCGTCAGCCGTCAGGCCCTGCCCCCTCGTCGATCGGTTTACTTAACTCTCCCAGCAGCCCTAGGAGCCGGGTCCGATTACTGTTCCCATTTTAGAGTTGAGCAAGCTGAGGCTCAGAGACACCAAGGAAGTTTCTGGAGCCATGCCAGCAAGGGGTAGAGGTTTCAGCTTCGGTCGCCGTCTGTCTCAGATTGTGGACACTTGGGGATCTGACACCTGTGTGGCCTTTTCCTTGCTGTGGGGACCTCCTCAGCCCCTGTGCAGATCCGGGTCCCCTCCTCCTCCGTAGCATTGAATGGAATAGTGTGTCGTGATCTCTGCTGGGCTTGAGTCCCTTGGACATCTTTGAATTCTGAGTTTAGCATCTTTGAATTCTGAGTCTAGATGTCCCTTAGACATCTTTGAATTCTTGAGTGGAGCCTGGCACTCAGTAGGTGCTCACGTAAGCATGGATAGAATGAATGAATGAATGAACGAATGATCCTGCTTTAGTGATGAGGAAAGTGCGGCGTGATGAGGTGCAGGCTCTTCCCCAAGGCCACACCGGTGTGGCCTCGTGGTGGTGGCGGGGCCGCAGAAGCCTCCTCTGGCTGCCCTCGAACGCGCCAGCTGGGAGCTTGCTCGCCAGAGGCGTGTGTGCGTGCTGAGCGCCCGGCCTCCTTCCAGGCAAGTCTCAGGGCATTGACGCACTTCCCAGACCGTGGCCCCAGGCTGCGTCAGAGATGAGTGATGGGTCTCTGCGCCGCCCACAGCCGGGGACCCTCGTGGCCCCCCCAGGGGAGAGCCCGCGGGCACATCTCATATCTGAGCTGTCAAGTTTTGCGTCTCTGCTTTTGAGGCTTCGGGGTTTAATTGCTTCAGGGCAGGCAGTTCTCTCGCAGCAATTGGACAGGGCCTGGAGGTGGCAGGACTGCGTTATCGACCCAGAGCCTGCCCTCCCTGACACTGCGGAACCGGAAGAGGCGATGATGAACTCGGTGCTGTCTGCACCCCCGCTCAACCTGCACCGTGTTTCCGTTGCAATATCGCCTGTGTCCCATGTGCTGGGAAAAGCAGCCAGGCCCGTCTGTCTGAAGCACGGGGGCGGGTGATGGGGATCGAGTTGGGCAGAGACAAATGAGGAGGCCGAGGACTTCCAGGTCAGGGCTGAAGCAAAGGCAGGATGGAAGTTCTTTGCAGAAAGGGGGAGCGGGGGGCCGCGCCCGTCTGCGGCAGCTGCGGTGGCTGGCATCAGGCTCCTGTTCCCTTCTGGTGCAGGGTCGAGGTGTGAGTGTCATGAGGCAGGGTCTGCCTGTTACTGCCCTTGTGCCTAGAGCAGTGTCACGTCAGATGACTGCGGAAGCAAGCGTGGGTCAGGGTCTCTGACACATTCGCATGTGGCTCAAGTCAGAAAGATGCCCCGCCCCTCACAAGCCAGAGGGCAGCTGGGAGGACCGGCAGGCCGGGGGCTCAGGGCGTGGTGCTTCTGCTCCTTTGGGAGGATTTGGAGAAACTTCTGGAGGATACGGCCTTTCAGAGGTGCCTCAGAAGATGGTAGGGATCTTGACAACAAGAGAAGGGTGGGTACATTGGTCAGCTCAGGCAGCCACGAGAACGCAGCCTAGACAGTCTCTCCTCACCGTGCAGAGGCAGGAAGTCCGGCCCACGGCGGGTTCCGGGGAGGACCCGCCTCCCGGCTCCTTCCTGCTGTGTGCTCATGGGGCAGAGAGAGCAGGTGCCCTGGTCTCTTCCTCTTCTTGTTAGGACACGAATCCCACTGTGTACCCACCCTCATGACCCCCAAAGGCCTCCGAATGCCATCCCAGTGGGGGCAAGGGCTTCAACACGTGGGTCTGGGGGCTCAGACATTTGGTCCATAGGAGAGGGCAGCAGCCCCTTGAGAGAAGGGGCCTGGTGCAGAGGTAGCAGTGCCCAAGGCACATTCGGGCCAGGCACAAGGGCCACCTGCCACCGGAAGAGAAGAGCAGCAGGGGGCGAGGCCTAGAAAGGCAGGTGGGCCCCACAGGCAGAAGGGTCACTGTGACTTTGGAGGCCAGTGAGAACGTCCTGTGGATTGTGGGGGGGTCTCGGGCACTGGGGAGTGAGAGCAGGCAGTGCGATTCCTGCTTCCCCCTCCGCCTGCCCCTCGCTGCCTGTCAGCAGCCCTGAACCCCCACCCTCCCAGGTAAGGTATGCCTCTGACGGCCTCGGGCCCAGGGGCTCGAGTGGGGAAGGGCGGTGCCCTCGCACCTGGGCCCGGGGCCCCAGCCACAGCCTGCGCTTTTTCCCCAGTGCTTAGCCAGCGCCACGGAAGGCGTGCGGCTGGCAGCCCGGATTGTGGACACGCCCTGCAATGAGATGAACACGGACACCTTTCTCGAGGTGCGTGGCCCTGGGGGTCGTGCCAGAGGTGGGACCAGGATGGGCCGGTGGGTCCGTAGACCCCGAGGAGGGTCGGGGGAAACCTGGGGCTAGAGGGGGTCGGGGTTCGCAGCGTCTTCACCTGCCTGGGGCAGCCTGGGGCTGCTGCCAACGAATTCTGGCTCCCCGTCCAGCTGTAAGGGGCCTGCGGGCCTGGGCCAAGGGTGGAGGGAGGACAGGGCCTTCATCCAAGGCCCCTGTGCAGGACTCCAGCCACGAGCTGCAGGAAATTGCAGAGCGGGGAGGGCGCGCGAGCCTTCTCTTCTGGGTCTAATCACGCTGAAAGCCGAGAGAGTTGGAGCTGCCGGCCTCCAGGCCTGGGCCCTCTCCCACCATGCAGCCGTCAGCGCATCGCTGGCCCAGAGCCTTGGCCTCGCCTTGGTTCAAGCTGTCATGTGCCTCCGTGTTGTTTTTTTCCATGAACACGTCCAGGAGATTAGGAGTGTTGGAAAGGAGCTGGGGATCACCCCAACCGTCATCCGGGACGAGGAGCTGAAGACAAGGGGATTCGGAGGTGGGTGGGGGCCTGGTCCTCACGGGCCGGCCTCGGAGTGGCGCAGGGTACCTTGGGTGGCAGAAAGGCAGTGGGCCACGTGGCATATTGTCCCAAGCTTCATCCTGAAGGAGACCGGCCCGCGTCCAACCCTGAGACTGGACCTCAGGAGGCAGACCGCCTCTGGGGGACTGAGCGGGCAGCGGCTCAGATTCTGATTCAGACTCTGGAGGCCGCGGGCTCCAAGCCCTTCCCCAGCCGCTCCCGCTCCGGCCTCCTCACGTGCCACGGTCCTGGCTCTGTGGGCCAGCTCAGCAGGGCCTTTCTGTTCCTCGAAACACAAGTTCAAGTTCACGTCCTCATCTGGGCCTTGTAGTGCGACTCCCTCCATCTGGAATACTTTCACCCAAGATGCTCTCACGGCAAAGACATTGTGCCCTGCGTGTCTCGGCTCAAAGCCACTGCCTCACGGAGCCTTCTCTGATTACCAGGCCCACCCTTCCTCACACCCTGGGTCCCGGAGGTGCAGTGACAGCTAGGACAAGGTGCTTTCAGACTGGCAGGGGGAAGGTCCCTGTCCTTTTGTCTGTGGGTGCAAAACAAACTACGCTGGAAGGCAGCTGCTAAGAGCAGGCACGTTCACGGTCCCACAGTCCCGTGGTGAGTCTCGGGCCTGGCTCGGCTCCGTCCCAGCCCCAGGGTCTCACCTGGGCTGCTGTCAAGGTGTTAACAGGGCTGCGTCATCTGAAAGTTTGACCGGGGCTGGGGACGCGCCCCCAGCAAGGTCCACTCCTGGCACTACCAGCAGGCCGCAGGTGCTCACGGGCTGTTCCTTGTCACGTGGGCCTCCCTTTGAGTGGCTCTCAGTGGTGGTAGCTCCTTCCGTCATGGGCAGGCCTCGGGGCGAGGGAACGAGGAGAGCAGCCATGCACGATGGCAGCAGGTCTCTTTCTGTAACTTGATCTTGGAAACGGTGTCTCAGCGCTTCTGCCATGTCCAGCAGTGAGGCGTGAGGCCTCGCCCACGCTCAGAGGAGAGGTCCACACGGTTGTAAATGCCACGAGGCAGGGGTCACTGGGGGCCTTGGGGTGCGTGTCGCAGGCACGTAAACAGATCACCGTGGAGAGGAAGGCCGCTCCTGTCAGAGAACTTCGCGGAGGAGGCATCCTTTGCAGTAGGTCTTGCAGGATGAGCAGGAGTCTGCCAGGCAGCCATTATTGGCTCTTGTCCTGGTTGCTGTGATTGTCCAGGTTAGTTGTTGGAGAACCTGGAGCATGAACTCTGCCCTCAGTAGGCCGCGATTTTCTTGAGAAGCTGAGGAGTCCACTGAACAGCAAGGCAGGGGAGGGAGCGGGCTTGGACAGGGCGGTGAGTCTGAGTACGTGGAGCCTTCGGGAGGGGAGAAAGAGCGTGGGCTGGAGCGGCCTTGAAGCATTATCCAAAGATCATTTCATTCTGCAATCCTGTGTTTCTTTCTGGGAATGATACAGTATTTTTTCCCCAGTGGATTTTCTTGCCTAACAATGCTTCGCATAGAATCGTTTGCAGCCCCAGAACCTTGGAACTAATTTGCATTCCTGGTCCCCGCTGGCCAGGGGGCAGGAAAGGGGGCAGGGAGTTGGGGCTTGGACAGCACTCCGGGAGAAATAAGCCAAAGCTAGAAGATATTTCTTGGGAGAGAGCTCG
>NW_024342471.1:24802034-24915662 GCF_902729225.1 Pteropus medius
AGCAGCTGGGGGTCCTCTGCTCGGTTCAGCAGGAGCCTAACCAACCCCTCCTGTGCTGCCCACAGGACTCTACGGTGTTGGCAAAGCCGCCGTCCACCCGCCAGCGCTGGCCGTCCTCAGCCACACCCCCGACGGAGCCACCCAGACCATTGCATGGGTGGGCAAGGGGATCGTCTATGACACCGGGGGTCTCAGCATCAAAGGGAAGGTGAGGTGCTGGGCGCTGCTCCGGTAGGCCCCAGGGTGCGGGCCTGAGGCGTTGGAGCGAGGTGACCAGGTTCTGGGGGCTCGGAGCTGGGGCCCGCCTCTGGGAGCCAGGTTCAGGGGGAGCATTCGTGAGGCTGATTCCCCTCCCGAGAGGGTTGACTTCATGCCCACACTTCACACAGGAGCCTGGAAACAAAAACACGGGAGGATCCAGAAAAAAGCCGCAGAAATGATTCAAGGGCAGGGAAACAGAGCCCGGGAGGCGGGGTTCCAGGAGGCAGGTGGCCCCCACCCCCGCTCTCCACGGCCTTGGGTTTTCAGGGAGGGACTGCTCAGGGCAGGTCGCCCGGACTGCAAGTGCCCTGCACGAAGGAACGAGAACCTGGAGGCGGAGGCAAGCCGCCTGGGAGCGTGGCCGTGCGGCTGAAGTCCCAGAAGTCTCTCCTGTGGGTGGCCTTTGAGGTCCGGATGTCTCAGGACGATGCATACTTAAGAAAGGCCAGTCTGTGCCCGCATCGGTCTGCCTCAGAGCCACCTGCCCCTCCCCACACCCAGCACGTCAGGGGCCTTCTGGGCACCGGGAGCTCTGATGGCACCAGGCACAGGAGCGAGGCGTCTTCGTCTGCTCTCTCCACCCTCGTGTGTGGCGCAGCCCCCGAGCACCAGGCCCGGGCCGGGCTCCAACGGGCAAAGGCTGGGAGGGGCTCGAAGGGACAGACATGTGAAATTTATGCCACAGGAAATCTAAAAGGAGAGAATCAGCCAGCCCGGAGAGAAAGCTTTGGGAGGGAGGGGACAAGCCAAGCTCACACAGAGCACACGCGGAAAACTGGCGGCCCGCACGCCTCACGGACGGGCCGTTAGCCCAGATGGTGTTTCACAGTCTGCGCTAGTTACCAGCGTCTGCAAACGGGAAGCATTCTCACGAAAGACTGGATTTCTGACTTTTTGTAAACTCAGAAGATGAAACAGTGCTGGTCCTGCATTCTCACCTGGCGGCATCCTGCTGGAGCTGGGTGGTGGCTGCACCCATGGGTGTAGCCTGTGTCCTCCAGTTTGCTGCAGGCCCCACCGCCCCCTGTCACCTCTCTCACCCTGGACCTTAGTGTCAGCTGCCATGTAGGGTATGGATTACGCTGCTAGTGTTAGTCCTTCTAGCCTCTCTAGTATATTTGGTAGCTAGAGTGAATGATCTTTTTTTTTAACATCTCTCCTCTAAACAATAAAATTATTTTCAGGACTGATCGGGAAATGAAACTAATGATAACAAAGGTTTAAAAAAAACAAACACTAATTGCGAATTAACTGATAGTGAATTCTCTTTTATTGAATGCCATCCCTTCTATCGTGCCAGCAAAAAAATTTAAGATAAATATTACAGTGCAAATCAAGAAAACAGTGCAAATCAAGAAATGGATTAACACTTTTAAATGTCATTTTGCGATTTTTTTAATAGAAAACACTTATGCCTCCACGTCGGTCTGTTGTCATGGACGTTAGTGTCATAGGTTCTGTTTTCAGGGCTGCCTTCTGCGGATCTGTCAACTTTATCAAAATTGATCTTTACATCTTAATATTCACCAGATAGAGGCACCAGATTCACCAGTCTGTTTTCATTCGTAGTCTGTCCCGAAACAGTTCATTTTAACTTTGAAGAGTTTCTGTCACACATGAAGGAACCGATACACAAACACTCAGGAGAAGTTGTGAACGTGAGGCCCGCTTGGCAGGGGCTGCCGAAACTTCCACTTCCCGTGAAACTCCAGCAACTGTGACACCGTGCCCGTCTTCTGTTCTCCGAGGGTGATGTTAGAGGCTTTCGACCTTCCATGGAGTAGAAACGTCAACAGGGTGACTGCGGGTGCTCACACGGCCGCGGGAAGCCAGGAGACCCAGGCTTACCGCACCCTCGGGCTGACTTGGAGTCCCGCGGTCGGTCGGGGGCACCAACGCGTGACATCGCAGGCACTGCAGACGCCACTGCCTTGGAAGCCAGACCGCATAATCCGGCCCTTAGGAACCGTCCTTGGAAGGAAGGGAGGCGCGTCACTGAGGCCGTGCGCGTGGGGCCCGCTGTTTAACTGGCAGCTATTACCATCCATTAGAAGAATGTTTCTAAAAGGATAAGTAATTAAAATAGGCAATTTGAAGCTTTTATTTATATGATTAGGCCTCACTTCAACCAACAGCAGATTTTTTTGGGGTGGAATAATTTACCGGTGATGACAGCAGGCAAACTGGCTTTCAGTCGGGTTATCACCGCTTTTAAATTCTCCCCGGACGGTGAGCCCCCTCGGCCCCTGAGCCCCCTCGGCCCCTGAGCCCCCTCGGCCCCCTGGCGCTGGCCACTCCTCCCTCCCACCCTCGATAGGCAGCTGAGTTCTGGCAGGTAGAACTGCAGGCTTGTTTCTCCTTGGATCAGATGCTTGTTTTGAATGTTAGTTTGTGGGAGGGTCAGAGTGAGGAAGCCGGCTTGCTGAGAATCAGTTATTTTGCTTGTGGTATCAGCTTCCAATTTTGCAGGAAAGCCATAGCTCCGTTTCCAAATATTTCAGAGACAAATTAGGATCAGCGTGAACTAGCGGGTCTCAACTACATTGTCTCAGGACCCCTTACCCTCTTAAAAAGTATTGATCCCAAAGATGTTTTGTTTGTAAAGGTGATGTCTGTTGACGTTTACCCTGCTAGCATTTAAAAACGCGGAAATTTTAAAGATATTTATTAATTCACTTAAAAATAACAATATAAACCTGTTGCATGTTAACATAAATGATATAACTTACGAAAATAACTATATTTTCCAAAGTGAAGAATGACTAGTGAGGGGAGAGGCATTTTACATTTTTGCAAACCTCTTTAGTGTCTGCCTTAATAGGAGGCATCTGCGATCGTGTCTCTGCTCTTACATTTAGTTCACTGTGACATGTTGTTTTAGCTGAATGTAAAAAGAATCTGGCCTTACTCATTTCATAGCTGAAAGAGGGAGAAGTATTTTAGTACGCTTCTCAGGTAACCGAAGATGTTCTTTGCTATTACACTAAAACTCCACAAGTGGTAGTTCCCGACAGGTTACAGTGTGGCATCTGAAACACTGTCACCTTACTCTGTTACATGAAAATCTACTGGTCTGTCTTGAACTTGAATGCATGATTTCGTAAGATCATGCATATGTCATTTGGAAAATTTGCTTGCAGAGTTATGCGGAATCTCCCAATGTCAACACATTTCTTTATAAACTACTTTTTAAATCACATTCATTAATATCACTACTCATGTCATTTAAAGAGTCATTGAGTATTAGAAAGTTGTCGTGGAGGCAGAAACACGTTTTCCAAAATCCCGATTTTTGCTCGAGAGCTCAGATTCTACCACTGGCAACAAAGAACGTCGCCGTTTTCCTGGAAGTGAGAGGCTCGCTTTGTTCATTTTTGAGAAAATACCGGCCAGATACGCAAGGCTGAATAGCCACCGTGGGTCAGCTGTTCTCCCGAGTGGGAGTGGCTGGTGAGAACCGGAGCTCGCAGCTCTAAGGGCCGCGGCCGCCTCCGCTCCGGCCGGCGC
Organism: Pteropus medius; assembly: GCF_902729225.1. Classification (NCBI taxonomy): domain Eukaryota; kingdom Metazoa; phylum Chordata; class Mammalia; order Chiroptera; family Pteropodidae; genus Pteropus; species Pteropus medius. The sequence goes on from NW_024342471.1 coordinate 24,805,803, forward strand.
AGCCCTCGTGCGTGCGGGTCCCTGCCATTCCATCACAGAACTTTGAAAGCGGCCGCACTCAACGGCTGAGATTTTTAAAAGTTAATAATGTTACTGCGTCAGCAAGGAAACTCGGGCGACATTGGCAGCACTTTGCTTTCCTGGAGGGCTGGAAACGAGGCCAGGCACCGCCGGGTCACTGGGTGCCACGCCTGGTACTGCGCGGCGTCTCCGGCCAAGGTCACCTGCGCTCCATCTGTGGGTGCTCAACCCAGTGAAAAGGGCGGATAGCACCTTAGTGTTAGCACAGGAATCGTCTCTTTCATTAAAGCTGGGAGTGGGGCGGAGGGCGGGAGGACGGGGTCTGCGGTGCGTGCACGGGCTTCACGAGCAGCGGGGCAGCCCCTGCCGTTCGGCGTGCGTTCTGCCTGTGCCGGGCCTGCGACCGGGAGACACAGTCCAGAGGCCGTATCCCACGCTGTTTTCTGGGTGGGCCATTTTGCAAGTGCTTTGATTCCAGATCTGAGGCCCCATTTTCCCATTTAAATAATCCTGTGCTTTCTCGCGGTTTAGGTCAAAACAGACAGCTTATTTTCAATAGTGTTGGCGGGGTCATTTTCGCTCAACTTAATTGTAAAAGCAGCTCAGTTTATATCTAAAAATACTTTTCATTAAAACTCAAGACTCATGTAATCCGATAAAGTTTCAGAAAATCATGCAGTTCGTTTCAAACCGAAATTCTTACGTGTGATGACCTGCTGTTAATTTAAAAGATGAACTTGTCAGTTAGAGTCGGGAGCCTGTAAAATATGAAAATGTGTGACTACTCTCAACTGCTTTATAGAAAGTCGCATTTACCTCTGGCAGGAGGGCACCTCCGTTTCTGGCGGCTTCTTGTTAGACCCGCCTACCCAGGAGGTGCCAGGGGAGGATGGGCAGGGTGGTGGGCTTGCAGGTGTCCTCACCAGCGTGGCGGGATTGGGGACATGACGGTGACATTTGAGAAGAGTTCACCTTAACTCAAGTGGGTCGTTCAAGGTAGTGCCGTGGAGGGGCACAGAGAGCCGAGAACAAAAGTGTCAGGCCAGAGGGTGACGGGCGTGAGCGCTAGTGCGAGGGAGTGCGGCCTGTCCCCGGGCAGCCTGTCTGGAGGCGGCGTCACGGCCTGGCCCGGCGAGTACAGCAGCGCTGGGTGTCTCGCCCTCCTACCCCCACCCCCAACGTGGCACAGTCCCCTTGGGTCACCCCTGAAGCTCTGCTCAATTGGAAGGGTCCCCTGGACTTCAGTCATTACTTCCTGCTGCTTCTGGAAAACGGTCACCTGACGGTGGGAGTCTCCTGGGTTCGGGGGCACCAGGTCCTGCAGGTCTGGGGAACCCCTGGGGCCCTGGGGTGCCCAGGAGGTGGGGCAGGCAGGGCACTGTGGCTGGTCGACCAGCACCCACTCACCTTGGCCTGTCCATTTGTGCCACCTTAGACCACCATGCCCGGGATGAAGAGAGACTGTGGGGGTGCTGCGGCCATCCTGGGGGCCTTCAGAGCCGCTGTGAAGCAGGTGCGCGGGGCCCCATCACTGCAGTCCTGGGGGAGGGGGGTCCCCAGTCTTCTCCCGAGGGCCATCACCCCATCCCCCCGAGTCTACTCAGCTCGGTGCCTTCCCCCCTCTGTGCTCCCGTGGTGGCCCCTCCCGGATCCCCAGAGCTTCCTGCTTTGTCAAAGCTCCTCTGCCTGAGCATGTCACTACCTGAGTATCATCTCTGCCTGTGTCACCCGAGATCAGAGTCCCCAGCGCCTGCCGCTCAGGGTCTGGCTTGTACTGGGCACCCTGTGAGTGTTTAGTGAAGAGCCACATAGCACAAGTAGGCAGAACCCCACGCGTGGGGCCCTGGACCGAGCTCCTACGCATAGATTTTCTTAGATACCATGCTCCGCCCAATAGCTTTGTTCTGCGCCACAGTGACCACTGGGGAATGGCCTGGCCAGGACTAACCTGTTCCCACACTCAGCCCCAGCAGGCATCTGGAGCTCAGGCCAGGAAGACCATCCCTGGGGGTCCCGCATGGAGTAGGGGACAGATGTGGGATCTGCACACAGCAGCCCATGGGCGCCAGGTCCCCTGTCAGCAGCGACACCCTCCAGCAGAGGGTCCTGCTCTGGTGGATGCCAGAGGCTGGCGGGGAGGGGCTCTCAAGCTGCGAGGACAGCAGTGGCAGCCGTGGGGACTTGGTTTCCTGTCCTCGGGCCTGGGGTGACGTGTCCTCTGACAGACGGAGGGCCTGTCTGGTGCCACCTGCCGAGTCGGAGTCTTCTGTCGTCTGACTTCACATCGGCACAGCCCTTGCTGTCAGCCAGTTACCTACCAGTCACACCATGGAGGCGCCACCTGTGCTGGTGGATGCCCGGGGCCGCCATCTTCATTTTCTGCGGACCCTGTTGTCCAGGGCCCATCGTGGCCCAGGAGGGGGCTGTCCTCTGGGCAGGGGTGGCAGTGGAGCCCACAGGGCAGGGAAAGGCAGCAGGACAGCTGGCTTTCAGACCTCTGCGAAGAGACACCTGCTTCCGCTAGGGGTCACCTTGTGTGACTGCTGTATTGACCCTGTGCCATTTGGGCCTGAGCGTCCGGTTTCACAGGTCCCCATTTGGTCCTAAGAGCCTCTCCTGTCCAAACCCAAATAGGGAGGGGCACTCTGGAGCCGGCCACCCCAGCCGGGCCTGCCACCCGCACATGGGGGGTCCGGGGAGGGGCTGGCCAGTGTTTGTGAACTGTGGCCAGGAGGAGGGGACTGGGGTATGCCCTGGGAATAGCCTGGGTGACCATTTTAAGCAAGGACATCCAGGGGAGCCCGGGGGGCCCCATGCCCACCACACTCCATCCATACGTCAGAGATTGCTGAGACCAGCTCACTGAGCAGCGGGTCTCTCCATGTGGGACAGGCCTGGCCTCGTGGAGCCCAACAGTTAGAACCGGGTCCCTGAGCGAGGGAGAGCCCCAGTTAGGGGACCAGCTGGCAGCGACTTTGGGGAGCCCTGGTTAGGGGACCAGCTGGTGTTTGCCCCAAGGACGTGGCGGGCCCCCTCTTGCTGAAGGCTCTTGGTTAAGGAGGTTGCCCAGGAAACACAGGGACCGCTGCGTGTTCTTGGGGCATTGAGGCCTCGTCCCCAGGCAGCAACACTTGGGGGATAACCAGGTGTATCACCTCACCCTTGGGGGTCCGCACCCATCAGAAGCCAAAGGCTCTAAGAACGAAAGGAAGCCAGGACTCCAGGGTGGCCCCTCACTGCCTAAAGCCATGATCCCTGGGGAGGAGCACAGGGCAGGGTGCTGTCTTTTGGACTGCAAAGTCTCAGTGCCATAAAAAGTGTTTATTCAACAAAGGCGGGATGTGCCCTGACTTGCTCGGGGGTGACTTACTTCCTCGTGCGGCTCCTTCAGGCCACTTCTAAGAGGTTCAGCTTTTCCTGTCACTACCTACGAGCCCTCCCCTTCCCATGGGGCTCCCCGTGCACATGGTTCCCCGGTCAAGCTAGGAGAACACAAAAGGTCTTGGCAAGAAGTTTCCAATTCATGCCAGTCAGGAGCCGGGCCTGTTCCCTGGGAGAGAAGCGGGTACCCTGGGAGGAAGGAGGGCCCGGCCCACATGGGGGGGGGCGGCTGCTCTCGGCTGCTCTGGGGGCCTTGGGGCCAGCACCTCTGGAGCCAGGCCCTAGCCAGGCCGGCTCCTGCTCCGGCCTTCCTAGGGTCTGTCTCAAGCCACCAGCCACAGGCCCTCTGTGAGCCCTGCGGGGGACACTGCAGGAGGAGTACCAGCCGGCCGCCCTCTCGTCCCCTCGCTGGCTGGAGACTAGCAGGGAGTGGTGCCAGCGTTCGACGAGGCATTCGCCTGCTCGGCACTGCAGGCCCAGCCCGGGTGGCAGCACCCGGCTGCTGCCACCCGTCCCCCGCCCCCACCCCGGGCCCTGCTGGCTCGGTAGATAAGCTTGTCGGAGGGACACGAGGGGAACACGGCCTCGCTATAGGTGCTGTCTGCCAGCTCCTCTGAGGGGAGCAGCTGCTGCCTGTTGGGGGCCCAGCCCGCGGCGGGGTGGATTGGAGGCCCCACACGGCTGGCACTTCTCCTTGTCTTCTGCTCCCACAAAGGGTCTGTAGGTAGAATCCCCCAGTCACGGGCGGCATGGGGCTCAGCAGGTTTGTGCAGTTGGGGATGTTGACCGCTGGCCGGGAGCGGCCGGCTCACGCCCTGGTAAGCGGCAGAGCCAGGGTTCAGGCTCGCAGCCCGGCCCCGCTGCTGAGTTCGCCCTCACGTCGCATGGGCTCCACTGAGGGAGACCGGGGTTCCCCAGAGAGGGGGAGCCTTGGCCTCGTTGCCCGATGCCAGGACTGGCGAGGAAGCTCTGCTCCCTGCAGCCCTGTCCGTCTGTCGGCTTCGGAGCACAGTGGGTCGGGGAGCTCCAGCCCGGCCCCCTCTGTGACTGGGGCCTCTGCCCGTGTCCCCGCCAGGGTTTCAGAGACAACCTGCATGCGGTGTTCTGCCTGGCCGAGAACTCGGTGGGGCCCAACGCCACCAGGCCCGATGACATCCACCTGCTGTACTCAGGAAAGTAAGGCTTCCCGCCACCACCCCCTACTCCCTCTGGGGGCATCGGCTCCCGCCGTCAGGTCCAGGCCCCAGGGCCAGGCCGGTAGCCTGAGCCATGCACGGCTGGCTGGGAGCCGTGCATGGCTTCACCCTGCTCTCCCCGGCCAGGGGCATGTCCTATGACAGGCCACCCGGTGTCACTGGACTAGGTGCTGGGCTCCCTTGGGGGACCTGGCTCAGGAGCTTGGGATTTACCCTACTTTAGTGCGCTGAGTCGCCCCTCCCCACACACAGGTACCTACCTGTCTCTAGGTGACCCTGAGAGGCACGTCCTCTGCATGTACCCAGGGCCAGGCGCTTGTGTGAGTGCCGCCCACACTCCTGGTCGGCCTCACAGATGAGGAAACTGAGGCATGGGCGCCAGGCAGCTTGCCCCAGCTCCCGGGGTCACCCGATGCCCTTGACTCCTGACCCTGGCGTTGCATGGCTGTGGGGGGCGGAGGGCGCAGTTGCAGAGATGAGGGCTGTGGGCAGGGTCACCTGTTCCTGGGGGCCTGACCCTTACTGTCCCGGGAGCGCCATGCTGACAGGGTCTCTGTCCCGAGCAGGACTGTGGAAATCAACAACACGGACGCCGAGGGCAGGCTGGTCCTGGCCGACGGCGTGTCCTATGCCTGCAAGGACCTGGGAGCCGACATCATCCTGGACATGGCCACGCTGACTGGAGCGCAGGTGGGCCCCTTAGCTGCAGCCCCTGGGGAGCTTGGGCCCACCTGGACTGCAGTGGGGAGAGGCTACCATCACTCCATCTTAATAACCTGGGGAGGGGGCCCAAGGGGCTTGTCTGCGGCACCCGGGGAGGGTACTGCAGCAGAGTCCGTGGACCGAGGCCGGTATGCACGGACGTGTGGACAGCATAGGACGCCTCCCGCCGTGTGCCCCGCGCCCCGCTCCTCCCGCCGTGTCTGTCTGTGCTCTGACTGCCCTCTCTGGGCTTCTTCCTCCCCTCTCCGCCCTCCCTTTCCTTGTGTGTCTCCTGCTCCCTGTGCGGCTCCGTCTGTCTCCCTGGTCCCCTCCCACGATGTTACCTCCCAGGGCATCGCCACCGGCAAGTACCACGCCGCCGTGCTTACCAACAGCGCCGAGTGGGAGGCGGCCTGTGTGAAGGCTGGGAGGAAGTGTGGGGACCTGGTGCACCCCCTCGTCTACTGCCCCGAGCTGCACTTCAGCGAGTTCACCTCAGCCGTGGCCGACATGAAGAACTCGGTGGCGGTGGGTCTGGAGGGGCTCCTGCGCCCCGTGGAGGACAGGCAGAGCTCTGCCCCCAAGGGTTCAGTGTGACCCTGAGAAACAGCAGCAGTGCAGACCAGGGTCCCCCACGAGGCCCCAGATCCGTGCTGGGACAAGTGTCCACGGGGAGATGCACTCCTCTGGGGCTCCCTGCCAGCACATCCACCGCTCCAGGCTCCGGGGTTCCTCCCCACCTGGGGGTCGGTCTGTTGCCCCCATCAGCCCCTTTGCTGGCTGCCCTCCTGGGTGAAGGCAGACCTCTTAGCCCACAAGCCAGGACCTCGGGGTCCCAGGTCCCTCTCAGCTGTGTCCCCAGGGGGCACTGGCCCTCCCCCCAGACCCTTTCCTGCAAACACTAAGAAAGGCGGTGGCTGAGGGTGCTGGGGCGGGTCCAGGGGCCCTGCAGTGTCCACTGAGCGCCGAGCAGCAGCAGCCCTGAAGGAGCTCTTGGCGGAGACCCTCTCCCACACCCTTGTTGCTGCGGGGAGGGGTCGCCATCTGAACTCCTGTCCCCCCAGGACCGAGACAACAGCCCCAGCTCCTGTGCTGGCCTTTTTATTGCCTCACACATCGGCTTCGACTGGCCCGGGGTCTGGGTCCACCTGGACATTGCCGCGCCTGTGCACGCCGTGAGTGTCCTCCCTCCCGTTAGGACACTTCCTCAGCCACCAGACAGCCTGCTCCCCCGCCTCCTCCCCACCAGCCTGGCTGCTCCCACCCCTCGCCCCCAGGCGTCCACAGCTCCTCTCTGGCTCATCGAGAACATTCCGTGTTGAGGGTCATACTGCCCGTGGCCCAGCCTCCTGGCCAGCTGTGGTCCCCCCGACCTCCCGTCTCCTCATCCCTGGGAACAGAGTGGCTGCTGTGTGTGGTCCTTCCCCAGCCAGCCTATCCTTGGCAAGAGGCCCAGGGCCCTGGGTCCCGCCCTTTCGTGGCCTGAGGAGAGCTGGGTTGGGCCCCCGAGTGTGCAGGGCAGCAGAAGCGGGGCTCAGGGCAGGTGCGGGGAGCCCCCTCAGAGGTGGGCTGGTGGAGGGTTTCCACGCCTCCCTGTGCCCACAGGGCGAGCGTGCCACGGGCTTCGGCGTGGCCCTCCTGCTGGCACTCTTCGGGCGAGCTTCTGAGGACCCTCTTCTGAACCTGGTGTCCCCGCTTGGCTGTGAGGAAGACGCTCAGGAGGAGGACTCGGAGAGGGACTCCAAAAGGCGCAGGCTCGTGTGAGGTGGGCCCGCTCCTGGCCCGGCCACAGAGAACTCTGCCTCGCCCTGCACTGATTAATTTTAAGCAATTGAAGATTATACCTTAAGATGATGGGCTTTGGTTTGTTCTTGTTTTTAGTTGTCGTGTTGATGGAAATGGCTCCTTCTTCTGTCTTAGGAGAACTTAGGGTTGGGAGGGCCCTGGAGGAGGGGGCGGGTCCTGGGGCGGTTTCTGTTTCAGTGGCCTGCCAGCTTCTGCAAACGGTGCTCCTTCCCGGGGCCTCGGGCTCCAGGGTGCAGGGACGGCCCTAACGCCTTCGGCCTGGTGGCCCTCAGGCCTCCCACATCCAGTTGGTGCCCAGGGCCGTTTCCAGCCCCAGGCCCTGTACATGGCACCCGCATTACATTGAGCCCAGGCCTGTTCCCCAGCCAGGGCTGCCATTTCCAGACACCTTGCCCCTTCGGAAGGATGGAGGTGACTTTGGGGACCCAGTTTTATGGAGCGAGAGGAGTCTCTACTCTGGCGCCTTAGAATTCGCTGGTGACTGAATTAAACATGGCCGCACCGCATCCCGTCTTTGCCTCGCCTCACTCTTTCTCCCACCCCATCTTAGAAGCCCACCCTGAGGCCTGCCTGTGGGCCTCGGGCTCCGGGCTGCTACTTTCTTCCAACCCGGCACCAGGCTTTGAGAGCCCAGGTCTGCAGGGAAGGCCGGCCCCACGCCTGGCACGCCACGAGGGTCAGGGGTTTCTTCAGCACCAAAGGCCCCCTAGGCAGGACCCAGCCAGGATTCAGGGAGACCCCCTACCTGGGCCCAGGTGAGGCAGGCGAGGCGGGCCCCAGGGTGCCTGGGGGCCAGCGTCCTCCAAGCTTGGCTGAGAGTGCAGGCAGGGCCTCTGTCCCGTCTTGCGCTCCATCCCAGCAGCTGCCCGGGCCCAGAAGAAGAGGTCGGAGACTCAGGCCCCACCTGGCACAGACGCAGCTGCCCATTCTTCCTCTGCTGGGGACAGAGGAGTGAGAATAAGGCTGCAGGACACATGTCCCTAGGCTGTGCTCCGGCCCACTGACTACCTCACCTCTGCCCAAGTGTCCCTAGACTCCAAGTCCCTTCCCCAACCCTGGAAATCAAGGTGACTCTGGGCTTGATTCCAAGTAAATATTTATTAGCTGCTTGCTGTGTGTACAGCCTCGGCTCAGCTGGAGAAGGCAAGCAGCAGCCTGAGACCCGGGCCCCGTCTGGGAGAACCGTGGGAGACATAATCGCCATCTCCAGGTTGGTGGCCAGTGGGCTCTGTGAGCCCAGGGGAGGCACAACCAGGGCGGTAGGAGAGACCAGGAGCCTTCACAGGTCATTAGCTTGCTTAATGGCCTTGCAATAAGCAGCTCGGGCCAGCTTCCCGCTGAGATGCCCCGGGGTGGGGGGATCCTTCTCCAGGCAGCTGGCACTGTCCACTTCCCCGACCAGGGGGCACAGGGTGCAGGGTCAAGGAGCAGAGGATGACGGAGTCTCCGTTGTGTGGACACAAAGGCGGTCTCAGGGCCAGGGACCCAGCTGGGGACCAGCCGCAGGCTCAGAGCCTGGCTAGCATGCTGAGTGGGGGACTGTGGGGCTGAGCACTGGGGCTGTCCCCATGGTCAAGGGCTTTAGGATGAGACGGCTGCTTCCCCTGACCCTGCCGGAGCCCTGGCAACAGGGTCGGGGGCGGCCAGTGGTTTCTGGCGAGCGGTACAGAAAGATGAGTTTGGCAAAGAGCTGCTGCTCCAGGTCCAGCTCCCCCAGCTCCCGGACCAGGAAGATGTCCGTGCAGCATGCGGTCCATGTCAGGCAGCTCGTCGTATGTGACAGAGCGGGTGATGCCCAGGAAGTGCTCCCGGATGAACTTGGCCACAACTGTCACCACTGACACACAGAGCCCTACAATGCTGGGGAGGCAGGTGGGTGTCAGTGACTCTGTCCCAGGAAAGGAACCTGCAGCCCTGTGCTCAGCCGGGTGGGAGTGGGGAACAAACACTGGCCATGCACAGTCTGCATAACCTCCTAGGATCAGAGGGCAGCCTGGAGCAGAGCACATTACCCTGCAGACAGGGATGATGGACGAGCGCATGGAAATGTCTCTTTTGAGAAGCGGGTACCAGGGCTGTAGAGGATCCTCGGCTTCCTACTGGGAGCTAGTAAGCCTCTGCAGGGCTTGGCGAGCAGGTGGGAGGGCCAGAGACTCTGCTCTCTCCCGTGTGGAGAGAGGAGCCTAGACTCGGGCTGCTGCTAGCGGCTCACGGAGTGACGTGAACCACTTGTTTCTGTGTGTCCCCCTCCCAGGGCAGTGCTGGAGAGCAGGGGTGAGAAGGTCTTGAAGAGCCCAGCCGGGAGAGTCTGACCTGTAACCTGTAACCTGCCAGGAAGCCCAGGCTCTGGGGGCTGACTTTGTCATTGTAGATGACCGGCTCCAGGGCCTGGCTGCAGTCCTGGCTCTGGTCACAGCCTGGCCGCCACTCCTAGACCACCCACCAATCGGCCACTGGGTTGGTAGCGGCGGCATCGGCAGAGCTCAGCTGCTGTAGCTGGACCTTGGCATTGCAGAAGGCCAGCTGGTCCACGTCCCGCAGCCTGTGGCGATGGGCTGTGCGAAAGAGGGGGACAGTCAGCACCACCCCAGGAGAGGGACCTCAACTCCAGTCCCCAGTACTGAGAGAAGAACCCCATCCCCAAAGATCAAGTCTGTGTCAACAGAGGTGGCCACAGGGGAGAGCCTGCGTCAGGGGACGTCTGCAAGTCCAGGAAGACTCAGGGTCAATCTAGGTGACCACGTCAGGGGAGTTGCCTCAGACAGGCCCATGATGGACGTTTAGGGAAATGGTTGATTGTCACCTGGCTCTCAGGAGAATGAGGTGGCCATCGGGCCCTGGGAGAGGGACAGCCACCCCTGGTTGCTAAGATCCCGGGCTCCCACCCACCCACCTTGGGAAGGCTGAGTGCTGTTTAACCCCAACCTTGGGCATGAGAGGGGGGACTCCTGGCCCCTCATGAGCACATCTGTGACCCCAGCAGCCCCCTCCCCCAATACATTTGTTGAATTTGAATTTGCTGTGTGATTCTCTGCCCAGAGCCTCTGTTCAGACTGTGTTCCCTGGTGACTTGATGTTCAGCATTTTTGTTTATTTGTTTGTTCTTTAACAAAAGGTTGTTTTGGTTTGAGATTCAGCAAAAACATACGCTTGCATTCAGCTTCCTCTCCATTCAGGAGTCAGCAAATGAGTTGTTTTCTAGTGTGCTTCGAGGCCTTGCGGAATGAGCCTCCAACAAGATAATGCATTTAAAAGCCCTGGAAAAGTACCAGGCCCCACGCACATGTGAGATGCTGTCGTCATGTGAGCGGTGGCTGAGCTCCGCACCCGGAGCCAGGCTCGGCTCCTGGAGAATGCTGGCCCAGGTGGGGGTCCTTGCAGGGTGGACAGGACTGTGGGGGGAGGGGCTGCCTCCATGACCCCCTGCCATCAGCAGGGTCACAAAACACCCAGGCCGGCCTTCCCTGCTGATGGCCTGGGGAGAATCATGTCTCCCTGGCAGCACGATCTGGGGAGCAGGGGGACAGGGGTGTGAGGACAGGAGTATCCAGGAGGCCGGCACTCCCTCAAGGGGTGGAAAGGGTCCTTCCCGACTTCTAGCTGGCAGGCCACCTTCTCCTCAGTCCCTGCCGTGGTCCTGAGAACTTTGGGAGTCAGTCCAGGGTGCATCCTTCAGTCATGGAAAAGAAATCAAAAACCCCACATTAAAAAGCTCGGAGGTCTGGCTTACATGCACTGCTAGCAGTTAGAACACGAGGTGCCCTCGAGCTGCAACTGGATTCCTGTTGGCTGTGTGAGAACCCCCATGCTGCTCAGGCCCCTTCCCGCACCCCTGAAAGTTTAGGAAGTTTCCACTCACTGCGTAACTGTAGACCTCTTTTCAGTGCCTGAGACTCATCTTTTTTTCACCCATGGGTTGGGCGGCTTTCTGCCTTCTGTCCCAAGCCCTTTGACTTTTGGAGCTCCTCCCCTTCAGTGAAGGGCACCAGCAGGTGTGTGTGTTGGTTGATAGAGAAGGGAGGTGAGTCAAAAGATGCACAAGGCCATGGATGGCTAGACAGATGTGGCCAGCTCCGTGGGGTCTTATGTCAGGCTACATAGCCCAAGGATCTGTGTGTGGGGGCCCGGTTCCCTCATCTGTAAAATGGATGGGCCCTGAACCCCTGGCCTCCTGTGACCCGGGAAGCGGGACAGCTGAGTGTGCTGCTCACAGGTTTTGGTCAGCAGAACTGGGTTCAAATCCTGACTCTGCTGGTGTTGTAGCTGGCAGAGCTGGAGCCACTCCAGCGCCTTACTCAGAAACAATGAAAGTACCACCTAAGAAAGGGAAACACTCCTGTGCCCGCGCACTAAAGCTCCGGCCTGCATCAGCGACCACCAGCCGCCAAGCAAGGAGGGGACACCTACACGGGTCCTCTCTGGGCGAGGGTGAGCATTTGGGCCAGCTGGCTCCGCGTCTCCACGTCTGTGTAACACGCCGCATGCTTGCCGCAGGCTTCCACATTCCTGGCCAGAGACACATTCCTGAGGGGCGGCGGCGAAGCAAAGCACAGATCCTGAGAAATAAACGCAGCCGGGAAACCGTGCGAGGCCAGCGGCCCTCCGGGTCCTAGCCTGTGCCCCCAGGTGTTCCCATTCAGCCCAGCTGCCCGGGCTCAGCACCTAAGCCGAATGGCTATCGTTTCTATCTCAGGCCCGAAGCCAGAAGGAAAGGACAACAAAGGAGACCCTGCCGTCGCAAGTTTGGCGTCTTGGTCCCCGCCGCGCCCTGGCTCCGGGCGCCCTTCCTCCCGCCAGCCCTCACCGGCCAGCGCACGCGCTCCACCTGCAAACGTGCGCCAGGGGCGGGGCCGTTCCCCGCGGAAGGGGCGGAGCCTGCGGCAGGGCAGGGGTCCTTCCGGTTCCGGTTCCGCTCAGAGGCTGCTGGGATATCTCCGCGGCCCGCCTTTCCACAGGCCCTGAGCGGCCGAGGGTGGGGAGGTGGCGGACCTGGGTCGGTTCCCGGCTCCTCGCCCTGCCCCCAGCACGTGGGACGCGCACCGAGCCCCGAGCCGCGGTGCCCTCGGCTGACCGACTTGAGAAAAGGGGTTGGCGCGTATCGACGACAGCAGGCGCTCCGAAGAGAGGGCCGATCGCCGTTCGACAGCAGGAGCTGAGCTTGCGGCCGAGGGACCCCGGTTAGCGCGGGAGCTGCCATCTGCCCATCCGGCGCAGGCCGACAAGGACAGTCACACTCTGCCTTCTCTTCTCTCCCACTGTACTGTGACCGTCTTGGGAAGGTTCTGAGGGCACTGCGGGGGCCCTGCCAGGCCGCCCTCACCTGTGACGGGCACCTTGTCGAGATTTTTAGAGACTAAGCAAATGCACCCGCCTCAGGTCGGACTCAGGTCGAGCCCAGCCCTGCCAGCCCGCTGGGGCCCGAGGAAGGCGTCGTTTCCTCCAGTGGATGGAAGACAACGAGTCCCATTTCCTCCGCGGCTCGGGTAAGAAATCGGGCTATAAATAAACCGCCCACGAGTGGCGGTTATGGCAGAAGGGACAGCACAGCAGTAGAGAGAGCCAGTTGAGGAAAGCTTTTCTCCAGGAAGTGATAGGTGAGCTGAAGTTGCAAGGACGAGTGAATATTAAATGGAGCAGAAGATGGAAGTCGTAATTTCAGGCAGAGGGAACTGTATGTGCAAAGGCCCTGGGGCGGGACAGGCTTTGACAAGCAAGGGGAGCAGAAAGGAGGCCAGCGTGGCTGGAAAGGTGAGATGGGTGTGGGGATGGGGGGTGGAGATGGGAGTCTGGGGGGGGGTGGGAGTCAGGCAGCTGCCAGAGCAGGCACAGCCTTGTAGGCCTTGCAGGGGGTGTTTACTTCTTATTCTGAAAGTAGTGGGAGCCAATGAGGAGTTTTGAGCAGAGGAGAAACAGGTTGAATTTGCACCTTTAAGAGAGCTCTCCAGTTGCAGTTCATCAGGTGCCCGCCCCCTCCCTCACGGCCACCAGGAACCCCCTTCCAGACTTAGTTGTGGCTGGGACAAATTCAAGTTTAGGGAAGGCCCAAGGTTTGAAGGGCCAGCGAGAGCACACATGTTAGGGGTTCATTCCCAGGCATCTGCTCTAAAAGCCGAGTTCCACCTCTGGGGTAGCAGACACCACAGCTCTCTCTCCCATGCTGCAAAGTAAGACACGGCTTTACAGCCCTGCCTCCACTGGCTCTGCCAATTCTTGGCCATGTGACCTTGACCCAGTGACCTAATCGTGTTGAGCTTCAGCCCCTTCATGGGTAAAATAGGGAACACAGTACAAATGTCCTCCTTGCTGGAGGTTGTAAGGGTCAAAATGGAAAAACCCATGGACAGCAAGTATAAACTCTTAACAAACATAAACCATTTAAGGGACTGGAGAGTGACAAGTAGTATGAAATCGAAGTAGACTCAAGCCTAGAAATCTGGGAAGCACATGGGGGAGATCCATGTTTACATGACTTTTTCCTTGAGAATGTCACATAGTCCTTAGTACAAGGTGAATAAGAAAGCCATCGACATATTGGCTTGAGTGTGACAGAATGAAGTTCAGGGGCCTGAGCACATGAAAATCATGGCGATGGGGGTGGTAGGGGACATCCTGCGGGGAAAGAAGCCAAGTCTTTGTTTAACATCCCCTTGGAGCTTGGTCTGACCTTTGTTTCCAGCCACAATGGCGTGGAGGCACTGGATTTACCTTCCTGGCTTAAACAAAGAAAAAAAGAAAAACAAAAAAAACCCAGACAAATATATAGAAAGCAGTGATTTCCAGACACTGGAAAAGAGGCAGCGCAAGAGAGTGATCTCTGAGAGAAAGGAAACATGTGGTGGGCCCTCCAGGTATCAGCTGACCACCTGGAGGAATTTCCAGTTGGCTCAGGGAGAAGGAAGCCACTCAGAGCCCAACGGCCTTCCTGAGGTGAAGGGACAGAGTTAAGGATTCAGGAAGACCCAGGCAGGTGGAACTTTCAGGACAGAACTGGAACTAGGAGAGCTGCCTGGAGAGAGGGAAACCTAGAGGTCGGCGTTCACTGAGTCTTCAGCTGAGTCCTGTTGAGCACCTGCGCACCTGCAAACGACCCACGCTGGGGAGGAGCCACCGCAGGAGCAGAGGGTACAATGAGCACTCGTGTGGGATTGGATAGCTCCTATTCCCATGAGCAGGCGCACAGAAAGGCTTTGAGAGCTGGGCTGCCTCATATGCCACCACTCAGCTCCACACTAACCTCTGAGTGGGATGTGCACCCAGCATTTGGAAACAGCTCAGCCAGAGCATGGAAGGCTGAACTGACAGAGGAGCCACTGCCCATAGAAGGGGTGAAAGAACTTGTAGTGTGAGCCTAGCTTCCTAGACTGCATGCTATATAGAAAAGGGGGAGGAAAGAAGAGGAGGGAGAGGAGGAAAGAGAAAAAAGAGAAGAAATCAACACTCTCCAGAGCATTGTAGAGCAAGATCCAGTCTTCTCACATAACTAAAACAAAGAAAGTGTCCAGTAATGTTGGAAAAATCCAACATTACTCGGCATAGCAAGAACCAGGAAAATTGACCAAATCTTAAGGGAAAAGGCAATCAAAAGATGCTAACCCTGAGATGACCCAAATGCCGGAATTATCAGAAACCTAAAAGCAGTTGTTCTAATTATTCACGAAATAAAGCTGAACAATCTTGAAAAGTTTTGGCAAAGAAAGACAAACTGTAACAAAGAATCATTAAATGAGATGTGGTATCCTCGATTGAATCCTAAAACAACTATAACAAAAAGGACATTAGTGTATAAACTAGTGAAATCTGAATAAAGTCTGGAGTTTAGTTAACAGTGATAAACCAATGTTGGCGTCTTAGTTTTGACAAACATCATGGTACGTGATAATGTAAAATATTAACATTAAGGAAAACTGAGTGAGGGGTATTTGAAAACACTATTAACTTCGCAACATTTCTATCAGTGTAAAATTTTATTTTAAAAAAAAAAACAGTTTATTTTCGAATCAAACCAAAATTTTAGAACTGAGAAGCAAAGTATCAGATACAGAAATTTCAGTGTGCGGGCTAATAGAATGAAGATGCTATTTAAAAGAAAGTGTCAGTGAACTTGAAAACAGCAATAGTAATTACCTAATCTGAAGAATTTAGGGAAAAGAATTTAAAAAAAAAATGAGTGCCTGAGGGACTTGTTAGATATTATCAAAAGGTCTAACACTTACTGAAATTTCTGAAAGAAGAGGAAGAGATTGGTGCAGAAAAAAAAACTAACTACTGTTTTGAGGTATGATTGACATAAACCCCTACAGACATTTAATGTATTAAATTATAATCTACAAATTAAATTATAATGTCATCATTTAAGTTACTAATTATAGATAATTGATGTGTTTGGAGCTAAGTGTACACACGTGCCACTGACATCACTATCAAGCCATAACTTTATCCATCACCTCCAAAAGTTTTCTGTCCATTTTTCGTTTTTTTTCTCCTTTTGCGGTAAGAGCACTTTACATAAGATCTACCCTCTTAGCAAGTTTTAAGAAAATATCCAATACAATATTGTTAATCATAGGCCCTATGTTTTATAGTAGATCTCCAGAATTTATTTATTTTGAATGGCCCAAAATTTGCAGTTTCTACTATAATCCAAAACAGTTTTTAGAAAGAATTATGGCTAAGCCCAAATATGTCAAAAGACACAAATTTACAGGTTCAAGGGGGTAGAGAACTTCAAACAGGATAAACTCAAAGAAAAGCACACCCAGACACATCAGAATCAAATTACTGAAAAACGAAGATAAAAATATTAAAAGCAGCCAGAGAGAAATTATGCCTTACATGAAGGGGAATCATGACTGAAGATTTTTCATCAAAAACAATGGTGGTCAAAAGACAGAGAAACAAAACATCTTTAAAAATATGCAAGGAACTGACAACTCGGAATTCTAAATCTAGCAAAAATATTTTTCAAGGATGAAGGCAAAGACATACTCAGAAGAAGAAAAAAATTAATTAATCACCAGCACAACTGCTCTAAAAGAAATATGCAAGAATGTTCTCCAGACAAAAGGAAAGCGACACTAAGATAAAACTTGGAACATAAGAACATCAGAAAAAGTAAATAACTGGGAAAAATAATAGAAAACTTTTCTTAAGTACTTTAATATATGTATAACTTTAAAAAGCAAACATGACATTGTCAGAGATTTAATGTATGTAGATGAAATGCATTTGACAACTATAACATGGAGAAGGAAACAAGGTAAAGATGGTTATGTGATTATAAGCCTTCTATATTTTACATGCAGTTGTAAAATATTAACTCTAAATAGACTGAAAGGTTTGGTTTGTATATCCCTAAAGCAACAACAAAAAGTAAAAGATGTAGTCAAAAAGCCAATAGACAAAATAAATGGAATACTATAAAAAGTTCAAATAATTCAAAAGAAGGCAGAAAAAAGAACAGAAGAAAAATGAGAAAGATAGAAAAATAATAAAATGGTAGACCTAAATTCAACTATAGCAATAATTGCATTCAATTCGAATGATCTAAACACAGCAATTAAAAACAAATATTACCATGTTGGAATGGGGGGAAAAAAGACTCAATTAGGTACTGCCTATAAGAAATGTACCTTAAATGTATTTGCATAAGGACCAGCGAACTGACCCATAATCTGTTTTAAGGAGTGTTATTTACATTTTATCAGGGTCATGAAGAAGGGGAGGAAGAAAACGAAGAGGAGACAAACCATATGTGGTCAGAAAGTCTAAAATATTTACTTACTGGCCCTTTATACAAAGTTTGCTGGCTCCTCATATTAATAGATTAAATTTAAAAAGATATACCAACACAAATCAAAGCAGAAATGGCTACAGTAATGTCAGACAAAGAAGACTTCAGAACAAAAGAAGCCACCAGGTATAAATAGGGCCATTTATATAATAATAAAGAATCAGTTCACCAAGAAGACATAATCCTAAATAGGAATGACAGAGTACCAAATAACATGAGACAGAAAGTGACAGAACTAAAAGAAATAGACAAATCCACAGTTATATTTGCAGACGTCATCATTGCTTTTTCAGTAATCAACAGAACAATAAGTAGACAGAAAATCTACAAGGGTATGGAAGACCTGAGCAACACTATCGATTTGACCTAATTGACATTTATAGACCACTCTAGCCAACAGTAACAAAATACTTATTCTTTTCAAGTGCAAATGGAACATTCACCAAATTAAATCATATTCTGGAACATTAAAACTTTAAAAGAATTGAAGTTAAACAATGTGTATTCTCTGGCTATAATGGACTTAAAAATTAACATATCTGAAAAATCCACAAATATTTAGAAATCAACACACCTTTAACCTGTGGAACAAAGAGGAAGTATAAAATAAATAATCTAAAATTCCACTTTAGAAACCAGGAAAAGAGCAAATTAAACCCAAAGAAAGCATAAGGAAAGAAAGAATAAAGAACAGATTATTATAATTGAAAACAAATAGAAAATAAGTGAAACCAAGTTAGTTATTTCAAAAGACCAATACACTCAATAACTCTCTAGGCAGACTGACCAAAATAAAAAGAGACAGATTATAAATGTCAGAAGTGAAAGATGGGTCTATGGCCATGCCACCCTGAACAAGCCCGATCCCGTCTGATCTCGGAAGCTAAGCAGGGCCAGACCTAGTTAGTACTTGGACGGGAGACCACCTAGGAAGACCAGGTGCTGTAGGCGTAAAAAATAAAAAAATAAGAGATTGTTAGCTGACAAGGTCCTTGCAATCTGTGAGGTCAACCAAGGGTTGCCTCGCCTAAAAAATAAAAAAATAAAAATAAATAAAAAATAAAATAAAAGATGGGATATCCCTTCATATGCTAGAAATATTAAAAGGAAAATAAGATGGTCTCTTTATGCCATAAATTCAACAATTTAGACAAAGTACAAATTAATTAAAAGATACAAAACACCAAAACTCAAGAAGAAAGCGGTAACCTGAATGTACTGTAGAAATTGAACTAACTGTTCATTTAAAATCTTTCAACAAAGAAAACTTCAAGCCCAGGCTATTTCAAAGGCAAGGTCTGCCAAAAATTTAATCAAGTAATAATACCATTCTACCCAAGCTCTTTCAGAAAATAGAAAAGGTGAGAACATTTTACAACTCATTTTATGCCAGCATTACCCAGACATTAAAACCATTAGAAGGAAACAATCGATATACGTCATGAATATATACACAGAAATCCTCAACAAAATATTAGTAAATCGAATCTAGCAACATAGAAAAAGATACGACATCTTTAGCAAATAGGGTTTATTCTGGGAATACAGGACTGTTTGAACATTAGAGAGTAAATCAATGTAATTCATCATATTGACAGACTAAAGGAGAAAAAGAGATGAGGGAAAAGTACTTGACAAAATTCAGCATCTATTTATGAGTAAAAGCATCAGCAAACTACGACAGACAGTGCTTCCTCAACTGATAAAGGGCCTTTAGAAATCTACATCTAACGTCACATTAAATGGTAAAAGACTGAAAGTTTTCCCCCTACGATCAGTGACAAGGTAAGGATATCTACTCCCCACTTCCATTCGGCATCATACTGGACTTTCTAACAAGTGTGATGAAGCAAGAAAAAGATAGAGCATTGGCAAGGAGGAAATTAAACTATTCACAGATGACATGACTGTCTTCAGGGAAAATTCTAAGATTCACTGGAATCTACAAAAAAATCTCTAGAATATGAAATTGGTAAGGGAACAGGATATAAGGCCAATGTGCAAAAAATCAGCTGTATTTAGGCCAATGTGCAAAAATCAGCTGTATTTCTATATATTAGCAATGAATATATTTCTATATATTAGCAATGAATATTTGATATGTAAATTTTAAAAATTAGTGTCCTACCCATGTTCATAGATAACACTATTCACAATAGCCAAAGGTGAAAGCAACTCAAGTGTCTATGAACAGGTGAATATGGATAAATAACATATTCAATGGTAAAAGACTGCAGTGTTTCCTGTAAGATTAGGAACAAGGCAAAGATGCCTAATTTCATCATTTCTATTGAACATAGTTGTAGCCAGAGCAGTTAGGCAAGAAAAAGAAATAAAAGGCATCCAAATTGGAAAGGAAGAAGTAAAATTATCTGTGTTCACAGATAATACGATCTTATATGTAAAAAATCCTAAAAATTCCACAAAACAATTGTTAGAACTAATAAGTGAATTCAGCAAAGTTGCAGGATACAAAGTCAACACATAAAAATTATTTGCATTTTTGTACACTAACAATAAACAGTCCAAAAAGGAAATTAAGAAAATTTCATTTACAATATTGTCAAAAATAATATAACATTTAGGAATTAACCAAGGAGGTGAAGGGCTGTACAATGAATACTATAAAACATAGGTTTTTTTGCTGAAAAAAATTAAAGATGACATAAATAAGTGAAAACACATCCCATGTGTTTTCCTAATAATATGATTAGGATGTCAATACTACACAAAGAAATGGAATCCCTATCAAAACCCCATTGACATTTTTGGCAGAAATTGAAAAACCCATTCTAAAATTCATATGGAATCTCAAGTGACTCTGAATAGCCAAAACAATCTTGAATAAAGGAGAACAAAGCCAGAAGATTCATAATTATGATATCAAACTTACTATAAAACTACGTAATCAAAACAGTTTAATACTGGCGTAAAGAGAGACATATAGATCAATAGACTAGAATAGAGAGCCTATAAATAAACTCTCGCATGTATGGTCAGACGATTTTTGACAAGAGTGTCAAGATCATTCAATGGGAGGAAAGGACAGTGTTTTCAACAAATGATGCTGGGAAAATTGAATATCCATATTGAAAAGAATGAATAACCTTGGACCCTTACCAAACACCACATGCAAAAACTAACTCAAAATGTATCCATCACCTAAATGTAAGACCTGAAACTATAAAATCTTAGAAGAAAACATAGGAGAAAAACTTTATGACACTGGATTTGGCAATAATTTTTTGATATGACACCGAAGACACGTGCAAGGAAAGGAAAAATAAAATAGATTTCATGGAAATTTATAACGTATGTGCAGCAAAAGACACTATCCACAGAGTAAAAAGGCAACCCATAGAATGGGAGAAAATATTTACAAATCATATATCTGATAAAGAATTAACATCCGAGATATATACAGGGAACTCCTAAAACTCAACAATGAAACAACCTGATTCAAAAATAGGCAAAGAAGATATACAAATGGCCAATAAGCACATGAAAAGATGCTTAACATCACTAATCATTTGGGAAATGCAAATCAAAACTACAAGGAGATGCTACCTAACAGCTCTTAGGATAGCAACTATCACACAGACACGAAGTAAACGAAGTAAAATGGTTGGTGCAAATGTGGAAATGTTGACGCTCTTGTGCTAATCACAAAAAGACTACCATATGGTTGCACTTACATGTGAGGTACTTAGAGCAGTCAGAATCATAGATACAGAAAGTAGATTGGTGGTTGCCAGGTGCTGGGGGTAAAGATGAATAGAGTGTTTAAAGGGGACAGTTTTACAAGATAAAAATTCTGGAGATGATGGTGATGGTAGCATATTATGAATATACTTAATACCACTGAACTGTACATTTAAAAACAACTGTATGGTAAATTTTATGTTTGTATATTTTACCATGATAAAAGAATTAGAAAAGAATATATTATAATCCTGGGAACCAACATTCAAAACAAAGTGTAAAGATGCATATTTGAAGAGGTAACAAGGAATTAAGATAGAATATTAAAAATACTAAAACATTTCTGTTAACCAAACAGAAGGCAAAAAACAGAAGCAAAAAAAAAAGACCTTAAAAACAAAGTTATGGTCAGATTAAACGTGACCTTATCGGTCACTGTATTTTAATATAAAAATACAAATGGACTAAACACTCCAATTAAAAGGCGAATATTGTTCAATTAGATTTTAAAATGCAGGATCCAACTGTACGTAATCTACAAGAAACAAAGACAGGTTAAAAAGTAAAAGGGTAGGAAAAATACACTATGTAAACAGTAAGAACAGGTTAGTATGGTTACATTAATATCAGGCACTGTAGACTACAAGAAAATAAATATTACCAGAGATAAAAAGGAACATTTCATAATGATAAAACACTTCATAATAATGAAAACGTCACAGTCCATCAGGAAAACATAACCATGAATGTCTATGCATCTAATACAGAGTTTCAAATGCATGAAGTGAAAACTTGATAGAACCAAAGGGATAGAAAAATCCACAATCAGATGGATTTTAATCCTTCCTCTCTGAAGTTGGTTGTAAAACTAGATGAAAAATTAAACATGTAAAAGATTCTGACATTATCAATCACTTTTCCTTGTTGACATTTATAGAACACCATACCCAGCAACTACAGAGTATACGTTCTTTCATGTAAACATGGAATATGCATCAAGATAGAACATATAAATAGAATGTCTCAGTAAATTTCAAAAAGTAGAAAACTTACAGAGGTTTTTCTTTTTTTCTTGTATGAACACGGTGGAATTAAATTAGAAGTCAGTAAAAAAGATGTATAGAAAAGATCCTGAAGATTTGGAAATTAAGCAACACATGTTTAAATAACACGTGAATCAAAGATAAAATCACGAACAAAAATTTAAAATACTTCGAAATGAATGAAAATTCAACATAAAATTTGTCAGACACATTTGAAGCAGTGCTTAGAGGGATATTTATAGATTTTAATTTGTATTGGAAAAGAGAGAAAGGTTTAAAATCAGTGATCTAAATTACCATTTAAGAAGCTTGAAAAAGAAGAGCAAATTAAGCCCAAGTAAGAGAATAAAGGAAATGATAAAGGTAAAAGCAGAAACCAATGAAATAAAGAACAAGCAACAGATAAGACAGTGATCCCCGAAGCCATGCTCTGTGCCCCATGCGTTATAAGCTCTTTCCCCTATGAATCATGGGAATACAAATTATTCCTGGCCTAGTTTGAGCTCCAAGAATTATTTTTTCTGTTACTTGCCAGTAGTTTTTCCTATCATCTTGATAGTTTTCTCACATGCCTGCAATGATCAACACTCAGCTACAGACTCCAGGGGAAACCTCTGCAGATGTTAATGTTTTTTCTGTGTTTAGCTCTCTCTTCTCCCCTACTCTGACTTGCAAATGCTCACCACCTTGGCATCCCTGAACCCCAAACTCTGCTCAAGTCGTGGGGACCATCGGCGTTCTGTTTGCATTCCCACTCCCTGTGCTGTGGCCCCGAAACACTTTCCAGCCACAAAAATAAATTAAATAAATAAATAAAAATAAAAAACAAAAAACAAATGGGATACATAAAACATACAACAAGATAATTTAAACTCAACCATATCCTTTATCACACAATGCAAATAGTTTAGCTGTACCAGTTAAAAAGAGATTGGATATAAAAATAGTACTCAATTCTATGCTGTCTAATAAGAAATCCACTTCAAAACTTATAAGTAAAAGAATGAGATACAATACTAACACTAATCAAAAGAAAGCTAGAGCTGCTGTATTGAACAAGACAGAGTGGATTTAGAGCAAAGAAAATTGCAAGGATAAAGAGGACCATTTCATCTCGATAAGACAGGGCGTTCTGTTCTCCTTAACAAGGTGTGCCCTGTGGAACAACCGTTTAACCAGAGCCTGACCGGCTGGGCTTTTATGAAAGCCTGACTGACCTGGAGGGAGGGAAATGCCCGAGTTCAGCCAGCTCTGGCATCCCACGTGGAGGAAGGGAAATGGCCCACTTCAGTCTCCTTTCGCCTTCCA
This sequence comes from Pteropus medius, assembly GCF_902729225.1. Taxonomy (NCBI): domain Eukaryota; kingdom Metazoa; phylum Chordata; class Mammalia; order Chiroptera; family Pteropodidae; genus Pteropus; species Pteropus medius. Next base: position 24,828,752 of record NW_024342471.1, read on the forward strand.
CGTGGAAGAAGAAATACCCAGCTTCAGCCCTCAGTCACCGTCCTGTCCCACCTAAGGAGTGGCGGAAATGAGAAGCAGGTGTGAAGTTCACTGAAGACATGATCCGTGAAAAGGAAGAACTGACAAGCTGTACTTCATTAACATTTTCTTTTCTGTGAATGAAAAGACAAGCCACAGAATGGGGGATATATGCAAAAGATAACCAATAAAGGACTATTCCAAATATACAAGGAACTCTTAAAACTCAACAGTGAAACAACCCAATTAAAAAATGGGCCAAAGACTTAAACAGACACCTCACCAAAGACATACAGGTGGCAAATAAGCATATGGAAAGATGCTCTACACCGTATGTCATCGGGGAAATGCAAATTAAAACACGAGATACCACTACACGCCTATTAGATCAGCCAAAATCCAGAGCACTGACACCAATTGCTGATAAGGATGTGGAGCCACAGGAACTGTCATCATGGCTGGTAGAAATCCAAATGGTACGGCCACTTTGGAAGACAATTGGGCCGTTTCTTACAAAACTAAACATACTCTTACCATACAATCCAGCCAGATCACTCATACATTGATAGTGGGAATGTAAAATGGTACCACCAGTCTGGAAAACAGTCTGGCAGTTTCTTATGAAACTAAACCTGCAACATGACCCAGTAATTATACTCTTAGGCGTTCATCCAGAGAAATGGAAACTTACATTTCACGAAAAGTCTATACACAAATGTTCATAGCAGCTTTATTCGTGATAGACAAAAGGAAACAATCCAGATGAACTTCACTGGGTGGATAGTGAAATGAACTGTGGTACATCCATACCATGAAATACTACTCAGTAATCCTACGAAAGAACAGCTATTGACATAAGCAACAACTTGGATGGCTCGCAAGACAATGATGCTGAACGGACTTCATCAAAATTAAAAAGCTTTGTTTTTCGAAAGACTGTTAAGAAAAGACAAAAGCAAGCCATAGCCTGGGAGAATATATTTGCAAAGCATAATTGACAAAAGACTTTTATCCACGATGTATAAAAACCTCTTACAACTTTTTAATAAGACAAACAACCAATTTAAAAATGGCCTAAAGATTTGAACAGAAACGTCACTGAAGAAGATATACAGATGGCAAATAAACACATGAAAGGGTATTCAACATCATTTGTCAGTAACTGCAAATTAAAACTGAATATGATAAAATTAAAACTATAATATAATTTAAAAACTATCATATTATAGGTCTTTTTAGCCATTAGAATGTTTAATTTTTTTTAAACCGACCACAGAATCTTGGAGAAGACATAGAACAACTGAAATTCTCATACGTTGCTGATGAGAATATGAAATTATACAATTACTTTGGAAAAGAGTTTGATTATTTCTTTAAAAGTTAAACAAAAACCTGCCATACAATCCAATCATTCTTTTTTCTAGATAGAGAAAGAAATGATGACATGTACGGATATTAGTAGTTTTATTGACTACGGGCAAAAACTGGAAACAACTCCAATGTCCATCACCAGGTGAATGAAGAAATAAGTTTTGGTATCTCATTAGAACATGATATTATTCAGCCATGAAAAAGAACAAATTGTGATACGTGCAATAGTATGGATGCATGAACCTCAAAATCATCATGCTGAATGAAAGAAACCAGATGCAATAATATATATACTATATATTTTTCTAAATAAAATTCTAAAAAATGCAAACTCATCTGTGGTTACAGAGAGCAAATCACTGGCAGCATGGAAACAGGTGGTAGGAGAGAGGAATTACAGCGAGGCATGAGCAAACTTTTGTGAATGATGGAAATATCATCTTGATTGCAGTGACAGTTCCATGGATACATATGTAAGCATTCATCAAATTGTGTACTTTAAATATGTGTGGTTTATTTTATGTCAGTTATACCTTAATAAATCTCTTATAATCCCTAGCAGAACTGATCAAGAAAAAAATGGGGGGCGGGGGGACACAAATTACCAGCATCAGAAATTAAAGAGAGAATATCATTATAGATCCAACGGACTTCAAAAAATAAGGAGACTCTATGCGGTGGACCAATGCCTTGAAAAACACAAGTTACCAAACCTGATACAACTTAAAATAGATACTCTGAATGGTCTAGTATCTCTTAATGAAATCGAATTTGTTATTGAATCCTTCCCACAAAGAAATTCCAGGCCCAGTGTGCTTTACTAGGGAGAACTATCAAACACTCAGGGAAGAAATAGTACAATTCTTACACAAACTCTTTCAGAAAACAGAAGAAAATATTTCTCAAATCATTTTAGCGTAATTCTGATACCAAAACCTGACAGAGGCATTATAAGAAAACTGTAGACCAGTATTCCTCATGAAAGACACCAAAATCTCTAACATAATATTAGCAGATTGAGTCCAGTAATGTATAAAATGATAAGAATTAAGTAGAATTTTCCCAAAGAATGCAAAGATAGAACTATATTTAAAAATATAATTCACCACATTAACGGAATAAGTGGGTAAAACCATATGATCATTTCAAAAGATAGAAAAAAAATATCTGACAAAATTCAATGCCCATTTATGACCAAACTTGGACAAGAGAACTCTTTAATAAGGGACATATATGAAAATCCTGGTTAATGTTGTATTTATTGCTGAAAGATTGAAGACTTTTCTCCTAAGACTGGGAACAAGGCAAGAATGTCTGCTCTCACCATTCTAGTGTAATAAGGCAAAAAAAAAAAAAAAAAGTTTTAGAGATTGGAAAGAAAGAACAAGCCTTCCTATACTTGTAGATGCTATCATTATTTATGTGAAAAAAAATTCAAATATACAAAACTAACTGCTAGAGCTAATAAATACTTTTAATAAGGTCATAAAATACAAACAACATATAAACTCAATTTTTCCTAGCAGCAAATAATTGGAAATGAAATTTTAAAACAATTCTGATAATCACATTAATACATAAAATACCTGATAATATTAACTAAAGATATGCAAGGCCTATATATAAAAAAAAATGATGCTAAGAGAAAGTAAAGATCTAAATGGATAGATAAACCATATGCATGGCTTTGAGACTCAGTATTGTCAAGATGAGAGTTATCTCCAGATTGAACTATGACGGTTTATAGTTCCAACATAATTCCAATCAAAATATTAAGATTTTTTGTAGAATTGACAAGTTTTTCTAAAATTTCAGTGGAAAAGCAAAGGACCTATAATATCCAAAGCAATCTTGAAAATAAACACCCAATTAGAAAACTCACACTCTGATTTCAAAATGCATTGAAAGCTCCTGGAGTCAACATGGAATGGAAGTAATGGAGTCATAAAGAAGTAAATCCATGGGTTATAACGAAGAATCGAGAGAGAGATTTATATGTATTCAGTCTATTGATATTTTTTACAATGGTGTCAAGGCAATGGCACCTTCAATGAGAAACATTTTTTTCAGCAGAAATTCCCAAGAAGACTAGGAAAATATGTCCAAAAAAAGATCCTTATCTTCTGCTTCACATCACACTTAAAAGTTGGAGACAGATCATAGACCTAAACGTAAAAGCTAGAATGATAAAGCTTCTAGGAGAATACATACAAGAATATCTTTATGAACTTGAAGTGGGCAAAGTTTTCTTAGAGAGGACACAAAAAGTACCAAACACAAAAAGAAATTGACAAATTGGACTTCTTAAGATTATAAACCTCTGCTTGTCAAAAAACAGTGAGAATATAAAAAGACAAATCACAGATTGTCTTTTTATAGACAAATTCCAGGACATATATCTGGAATATTTAAAGATTTCTAATAATTCAATAACAGAAGTTAAAACAAGACTTGAATAGACAAACACTTCTCAAAAGAAAATATACAAATGGACAAGTGCATGTAAAGTTAATATTAGCAGTCATCAGGGAAACGAAAGCATAATGTGATACCACTCATCCATCAGGATGGTCAAAACTCAAATGATTGATAATGTCTATTGTTGGTGAGGATGTGGGGTAACTAGAACTCTCATACATTGCTCATGCAAGGACAAGGTGGTACACCCACTTTGGAAACTGTTTCTAAGTTTCTTAAAAAGTTAAACATAAAACTACCCCATCATGAAACAATTCCGCTCTTAGGTGTTGACTCGAGAAAAAGAACAAATGTCCATGAAAGTGGGCACAACCCAAATGTCTACTAATAGAAAAGTGAATAAAGAAGTTACTGTGTATATTTATACAATGAGATACTACTTGGTCTGGAAAAAAACAACAACAATGTTGATGGATCAAAAGCAGTATGTCGTACAAACGAGTACATATCCTCTGATTACATGTATGTGAAGTTCATGAGCAAGGAGGATTGATCTACGGTGACCAAAATTAGAACAGTGGTTTCAATGAGCATGAACTGGAAGGGCCATGAGGGAACTTTCTGGAACAATAGAAGATAGCTGTCTTGATTGGAGTGGTGGTTACAGGGGTATTTGCTTTACTCAAAACCTATCAAATTATATACTTCTCTGAATTTATGTAAATTTTGCCTCAATAAAAAAGATATTAAAATACATGTTGTTCAACCTTCAGCTGACATCATTACACTTTCATATACCCCATGTAATATTCCAAATTTGTTCCTCAAAAAAATCTACAACACAGTACAAAATAGAACATTAAGCAAAAAGATAAAAAGGCTGTTAACGTAATGCCATAATGTTTTTGGGACAAGTAACATATTATTTATCCCTCAGAAAGTCCATTTTTAAAATACGTTTCTTTTAATCATATCATTAAAAATAAAATATGGTATTTGTTTCATTCTCGTATTCTGTCTCACAAAATAAAACAAAGCAAATCACTGACCAATTTTAAAAACACGCAGATTTAAAACAAACCAACCTAATCCATGTCGTTGGAAGTCAGCATAGAGGCTTCCCTTGAGGGGAGAGGGTAGCGACTCCGGGGTGCAGGGGGGGCTTCTGAGGGGCGGTGAAGTTCTGTTTCTTGATCTGGGTGTTGGTTACACGTGTGTTCGGTTTGTGAAAATTCATCACTGCACTTTTCTGATACATAACACACACACACACTTTTCTCAGTGTTTCTCAAGTCTACTTTTATAAAACTGAAAACGAAAACAAGTAATCCTAAAAAAGTTAACCGTAGTGAAAAATTGGCCAACGATGGATAAATTCAAAATAGAAATTGTTTTTTGAAGGAGAGACGAGAAAGGACGAAAAAGAAAAGAGCGAGAAGATGAAGGGGAGGAAGGACAGACGGACGTGCTGCCAGACACCTACGTGGTCTTCGTTCAAGGTCAGTCATTGCGATGACTCTTGAAACATGGCTCAGAACTCCCTAGTGTTTTTACCTGTAGGCTCTCAACACAGTGGGGAGCTAAGGCAGGGCTATGGCTCTGGACGATGGGGGGTCCCCTGCGTGGCCCGGAGGGCAGCGATGCAGGTAGGGGTGGTGTTGGTCACAGACAGCTGGGGAGTAAGACAGGGCTATGGCTCTGGGCGATGGCGGGTCCCCTGCGTGGCCCGGAGGGCGGCGGTGCAGATGGGGGTGGTGCGGGTGAGCTCCTTGACCACTGTCGCTCGGCAGGCAGGGCCGGTGCCCCGTAGCAGACTGGCGTGGCTTTTGATCTTGGCGACAGTGATGTCGTCGGGTCTGTGGTTCGCTAGGAGCTGCACGGCAGGCTCTGGGCAAAGTGAGAAAGGAGCTGCGGACGCCCCGACGCCGCCTCCTGCCGTCCTTGGAGTTCGTCCGCGCGTCCTTGGTCCGCGCGTCCTTGTTGCGTCGCCTGGGCTCCGTTTCTCACGCAGGGCCATCCCGTGTTAACAGTCGTAGCTCTGTGACGTGTTACTGTCTGGTGGGGATCCAGGGGGAGGAAATGCACAAACAGGAACTGACGCCCGGTGCCTCCTCCGGGCTTGGGGGTCGCTCACGGGGTGGAGGGCGTAGTGCTGCGTCAGCTGGTTGTAGTCTGCGTCGGAGAAGGGGACCAGGTTCCGTTGCTGGGCACTCACAGAAAACAAGGTTTGCAAGAAAGGGGTGTGCATCAGACGCTGGCCCTTGCCGCTGGTGGAGGCAGAGGGGCGGGAATCACTGCGTTGCACTCTGTCTGGGGTGACACACAGTAGAAGGGGCTGAGATGCCAAGAGGCCAGACTTGGAGAAGAGACTCGGATCTCTTCTCTTCTGACAGTGTCGGAGGGCAAGGACGAGAAGCGTGTGTCTGTGGGGGAGGAACAGCAAGAACGAAGGCTCAGTGGCTGTGCCGAGCTCTGACTCCGCGACGCGGACCACAGCTTGGGAGCAAAGGTCTTAGGCTGGGAAGCAGGTGACGGGAGCCCCCCCATCCCCCTTCCTGTTGCCAAAGCGAGGCACCTCCCTTCCCCCTCCACTCAGCCACCTCACAGCCATCGGTGGTGACCCTGACAGACGCGTCCACAGGCTGGTTTAGCACGCCGCCCGCCGTCTTCAACAGGGACGTGAAAACCAGGGGGAGCCCATGAGGAAAGCCAGGGCACATGCGACAGGGCCGCCGGCTCCATGTTTCACAGCCTTCCGCCACTGCCGCCCAGGAGCCTGGGGGTGTTTCTGCAGAAGAGGTGCTGCCAGGTCAGGGCCAAGTGGACGCGACTCGAGAGACAGCAACTTGGCAAATGACCCTTGAAAGCTGAGGAAAAGTGGCCAATTCAGGGACCGTCTGCTGGTCCAGAGCTCTGGGGTCTGGGGCAGTTGGACTCAGGTTCCACTCCCAGCACTTCCTAGCTGTGGACCTTGGGCACAAAGCCACTGTGAGCCGCCTGCCCCTCCATAAAATGGGAATAAAAGTACCCGCTCCACGAGTTCGTCGTGCGCATCGGGTGGTGGATTTAGCACAAGGCCTGCCATCTTACTGGGGGCTTATACCACTCTGCGAGCCCTGGTGACTATTGGCCTTGGCCGAGTAGAGTGGTTCATCCAGGTTCTCTCCCCACCTCCTAAAGCCCAGAGTCCTTGCTTTGGAGCTAGCCACCCACCCAGAGGGCGTCACTCAGCCCTGGGTTGGTGTCTGCCTCTAATGTGGGATTCCATGAGGGCCAGGTTTGAACAAAGTGAGGAGAGAGGGAGAGTCTAGGGGATATGTGGAAACCAAGCTGGCTCCCTCTTGTCATGGGTCCCGGGACCCTGTCATCACAGAGACCCCGTTCCTCCAGACGGAGTTCCAGCATGTGTCCTGGACAGGCCGTGTGAGACCCCGGTGGCGCCCAGCCACATGTGTCCAAAGTGGGCTCTCCTCTCACCCTTTGAACTAGGGCTAAAGCTTTCGGTCAGGGACTTGCCCAGGATCGGGCTGGGTAGGCACACTTGATCTGATGGCCGAAGTAGACACATGTCACCAGGTACCAGGTCTGGGCCACGCAGCTGAGATTAAACCTCCCGCAAATGCCCCGAAAAGCTGGTGATCCCAGCCGTGGCCAGGCCTCCACGTCCCATGCAGGACAGGGGACCTCTGTGCGCAGCTGTCTTGGACCCTCAGGAACCCACATAGCTCACCGAGCCCATCAGAACCAAGAGGAAAACTGCAGTGATTATTTCAAGAATAATCGTTAGTCGAGGGAGAAAGAAGAAAAAGATAATTCTACCTTTTCCCAAAAGATTCGATTTGCAGGCGGCCTTTGGGTCCACCCGGCCTCCCTTTGCTCTCTTGAGAAAGGCGAGTTTTTATTCTGCCCTCGTCTGCTCTCCACAAAGGAGCCAAAGCCACAGCTGCAGGTGCCGAAGTCTGGGCGCTGTGGGGCCCCCTGCTTGGCTGCTGATTTAATATTCAGATAATCCTTCAATTGCCTCCATTGGGTGGATGGAGGCCACCTCGTCAGAGCGGCCTCAGGAGGCTCCGGCATGCTCCTGGCAGGGTGAGGAGGAATGACCCCCCCAGCAAGGGTGCTGCAGATATCTCTTCCTGGAGGAGTTTAGGGTGAGGCCCGTGGTGTTCCCATCAGAGAGTTTTATGTCACCGCTGCTCTGTATCTGGTCTCGGAGCCCCGGACCTGTGTCCCCCCACCGTCTCTCAGCTGGGACCTGGATGTCTTGTGGTCTGCCTGGCAGGCCCGGTGCTTGCCTTTTTCGTAGGGAGGCAGCAGAGGTGCAGCCGGGCCGAGCCAGGGTGGTCCCTGGGGGCCCTCGCCAGAGGTGGCAGCGAGGCTCGATAAATGTTCCTTAGGCTGGCGCACGGAGCCCCCTGGGAGCCCCCCCAGGAGCCCCGCTTTTCACTCCCGTGGGACTGCAAGATGCTTTCGGAGCAGGTGGGTCTTTTCTGTTTTTCGTTCTGGGGACAATGGGAAAGGAGGGTCAGCAGGGCAGCAAAGATACCTCTTGGTGACGCCCAGCAAGGTGAAGATGAGCCGGAAGTGGATGCCCAGAACCGGGGTGACCTGGGACGCACACTTCCCAAGCTGGGTTTCTCGCAGGTAGAGGGCCCAGGCCACCATCCCTGTGCCAAACTGGATGAACATCACCGCCAAGAAAGCTTCGGGGACCTTTTCCCCGGAGAGCGACCCAGCCGGGTCAGCGGCCGGGGGTTTCTCCCATGGCAGAAGGCGGCTCAGGCAGAGGGCCGGGTGTCGGGAGCACGCTCCGTCCCTGTCCCTACCATCTCACACACCTCAAATGCTCCACGAGACATCACCCTTCCTAGCCTGAATTTCGGGGGTCCCCGTGCCCCCTACCTGAGTGTGGGTGGACGGGCAGTCAGTGGATGGGTGGGCGGACGGTAAGAAAGAAGAAAGGGAAGTCGGATCTAGAGATGATGGATCGATGGAAGGAAGCATGGAAGGATGGAGGGAGGGTAGCCGGTGGATGCCAAGGTGGTTAGACGGATGAACGATTGGACGGACGGACAGTGAGAGACCAAATATGGATTGACAAAAGCCTGGACAAAAGCTAGGGTGCGCCCACGCCCTCCTGCAGCCCTGCGAGAAGGAAAGGGTGGTGCTCTTGGTGATGGTGGTGTGGTCTGGGGGGGTCTGCCTCCCACGTGCCTCCCACGTGCTGTGCTGTTCTCCCCGGGCCTGGCCTCCGCTCAGGCCTTCCACCCAGGGGCACATGGCTCCACAGTGACTCTGGGAACCCGTTTTCATGCCAGTTCTGCTTGGAGCCCGGAGTTCGTGAGGAAGCGAGAGGACCCCTGCCTCATCTCTCAGCTCTCCCACTGCTCCTGAGCAAGCTCCCTTGTGGCCTTCTAGTGACCAGCTTCCTGGCTTTCTCCAGCAGCTTCTCCAGCGACCTTCTGCTAGGTTGCTTTTGTCTGAATGGAACTTCCCGAGGAGGCTCCACCTCTTCCTGGATCCTGGGTCTTGGGGACCCCTTGGCAAGACATAATGATACAGGGTTTCTCCTTGGTCTTTCCTTCCAGAAGCTGTTTTAGTTGGGACCACTCTGTCCCCCCGACCCCCAGGCTAGGAGAGAGGGAACCAGCACCCTGTGGTTTGTGCCCACATCTGGAATTGGGCCAGAGGCTTGCTCTGTCGCCTCCCTGATCCAAGGGGCCAGGTCTAGACCCCAGGCCCCAGAGGGGAGAGCCTGGTGGGTGCAGGAACCAGCAGGTGGGGCTGGGCACTGGGTGGGGAGGGGGCGTGTGGTGGGCCTTGGAACAATGACCAGCAGACCCTTTAACAGCCCAGGGATTTAGGGCTCCAGTGACCCGCACTTTCCCGGACTCTGTAACAGGGTTGGGACTAATGGGGTAGACCTTGAGCCAGAGCTGGAGGACTGGGACCAGGCCAAGTGGGCTGCCACCCACCTTTGCACTGCCCCCTGCAGAAGGCCCAGCAATGGGCTGGCGGTCATAATGGCAGCTCCTGCAAGGAATGTTCCAGCTTGGCCTTCTTGGGAGGTGGCCGCCCCCTGAAGCCCCTCTGCTGGCTTTTATTCTTTGCCTTCTGCTCTGTTCCTTCCCCTGGTCAGATGGCAGCTGGCCCCATAGCCCCAAGCGTCACCCCCACCACCACGGCGCGGCTTAGCCATAACGCACACCTTTCCCCAAAGCCGGCTGCAGGCTGGGCCACGGGAGGGGCACAGAGGAGTCTGCGGAAGGGCGGGGGAAGGGCCAGGAGAGTGGGCGCTGCCCCCCAGGAATGGGGCTGCTCCGAGGCCCTGACCCCCTTACTCTGAGGCAGACCTTGCAAGGCAGAGGGGCCGGTCCGCGGGCCTCAGCCTGGGGGCCCCGGGGGATCCACAGAGCCCAGCCATCTCCTCTGTCCTGGCCACCCACAGAGCCAACGGTTGGTTACAGATTGTCAGCAAAGGCTCTAGCAGCTTCCTAAAAATGTTAAGGGGCTAGTCTCGAGGTTGTCCCCTCCAGTCCTGGGATGTGACGGGATTCCGGCAGCCAGAAACAGTGGTGTAGTTGTGCTCAGGCTGTGCTGTCTGTGCCTAAATGGCACCTGCACAGAGAGGCCAGCCAGGGGCCCAGGAGGAGTGAGGTGCAGAGAGCCCGCCAGGAGGGGGTCCCGGCTGCGAACTGTCGCTTCTTCAGGCTACTTCAGGAAGGGACGCGCAGCCATTGAAAAGCGGCAGGTGGGCAGTGGACTCTGAGTCCTGTCTCGCTCACTGATCAGTCCAGCCTTCCGTGGGGAGGAAGCAGGAAAGAGAGACAGGCTGTGGCACTGGGGTGGCAAAGAGGTTCCCAGGAGGGGACACAAAGGGGCCTGGGGAGAAAGCTCTGCAGTGCGGGACAAGACGAGAAGGAAACGGAGGCCTGCTGGACGCACATGCCACCAGGAGGCAAGGACACGCGTTAGGGCCCGTCCCTGTCAAGGAGCACACTGAAGCGAGCCGTTTGGGAATTCAGCCATGGCCCAGACTCCCGCGAGAGTTGCCCGAGAACAGCAAAGTCTCAAACCAGATTTAAAACGTCCCTAAAAGAAAGCACTCGAACAGAGAGCAGAGCCCTAAGCGACCAGAGGCGGAAGGGGCAGCAGACATTTCATTGTCAGTCCCTGCTGTCATCGTGTCCCCAGAAAGGGAATGTGAGGTCTCAGTTTCCTCGTCTGGAATATGGAGACAATTGCTCTGGCCCCGGACGGCCCACCCTTCACTTTAATTACTAGCAAGTGAGACTCGCGGAGAGTGAAGTGCAGTGTCACAGCCCCTGTCCCTACAGCCGACGTGCCTTCACCGTGCAGCGGCAGAGGAACAAGACGAGCGACCGCAGAGGCCCCGCAGGACACAGCGTCCTTCTCAATCCCAGTTATATTTGTTGGAGAAAATGGCTTTTCCCTACTGATGCCAGCGTATCTTTCCATAGTCCGGGGAAAAAATCCAAACCGTGACAAATACTTGACCACGACGATGGCCTAAGAAAGGGAGGAGGGAGAGGCAAAGGCATCGCGGATGGCCTGACGGAGGCACGCACATGACACGCACACGCGCACCCCCTACAGCGAGTGAGTGCCGGGCCGCGCTTGGCCTGTGCTCACAGGCTTCGCAAGTGTAAGCGTGCGTCCCGGTCATTGGCCAGAAATAAAAAACAAGAAACCACTGTGAATACATGACTTGGCCCCATGTGACACTGCTGAAGGCTGGTCAACCTTTTTAAATTTCTTTGAGCTATTACTCTCTTTCTAATTTCTCCTGACATTTGTTGCCTGCTAAATCAATTTGATGCATGGCAGGCAGATTAAGACGGCTCTCGCAGCCCGCCTCCTCTCGCTGGCGAGTTGCGGGGTAGTGATTTCAAGAGATCGTCTTTTTATGCTGAAAATGCTCAAAAATAGCTTTGTTTCTTTTGGCAAGAGGAAAAGGTCACTCCAAGTTCCCATCCTTTTAATGCAGCTAGATTATCAAGCTTTCAGGGAGAGAAGCCATTCTCCCAAGCCAAGGAAGTGAATGGCCGAATACCTAATGTCCTGTAGACAGACTCGCTTTAATGCGTCTTTCACAAATTTCTAAAAGTACAGGTTCTTCGGCTGGATAAACAGCCTTGGGCCTCGTGGAGCCCCCGTTGGTAATACCTCTGTTTGGAAGTTGGAAGGAGTGGAGAAGCACCTCCAGTCCCTTGGGGATAGAGGCGGGTGGCCACCGCCTGTCGGTCATCATCGCTAACACTGGCAGCCACAGACAGGGCTGTGGACAGAGACTCCCTGTTTAATGTGAAGAAGATGTCAGGAATCAGGCTGTCATTTTAAATTCTGTCTTGGACCCAATACCCTCTTGGTTTTTTGAGAACTGGAGGGTTGGTCTAGTCAGTCATTAAGGCGCTTTCCCATTCAACCCTCTGTGCTTCTTTACGCAGAAAAACGTATTTTTGCTAGTCAGTCCAAACAGAGCAGAATCCGCTCTGGGCGAGAGCACTAATGCAGAAGCTACCGTGTCCCTTTGCTGATGAAGTCCCCAAACAGTTCCCTGTGGGGACACGCTCTGACGCTGGGGTCTGTAATTCTCTCTCCATAGAGCGCCCCGTGGTGTGCGGTATGTCACCAAAAGCTGTGCCCCGCAAATGATTCAGAGGACTGGGGCCAGGGCCACTGGGGTTTCCCCTGATGCCTCAGATCAGTGGGAGCTGAGGCTGTGAGGGGGCCTCATGGGGAAGGGGTCAGTGAGTGTGGAGACAGGAGATGGGGACTCCAGTAAATGCGGACTCCAGGAAATGACCTCAGGCGTGTCATTCTGGGACCGGTGTCCCTCCATCCACAATCTGGGAGAAGGCCTGGCTTGCCTTCCACACAGCCCACCCAGAGACTCCCATGGGACGAAGAGTATAAAGGGAGATGGAACCGTGTGGACTACCCAGACCAAGCCCTCCAAGCACGCGATGGTCCCAACTAAAAGTCAGAAGTGTAGCAATACTCTCAGGGGAATGAAATTTTATTGAACTCAGCTATAAGCAGTAACTCACATAGATCTGGTTCATCTGTAGTAGAGGGATTGACTTACACACGCAGAATGTGACGTGGACTTAGGAGAGCCTGTTCTTGCCAGTGGATTCATATATTCGTTACAATACTGTTTATTGGGTCTTTGACACGAATCTTTTTCCCTTACTCACAAAATGCTAGGTCGTCAGCGCTTCAGGAGTCTGACTGCACAGAGCTGAGGCCGGCTCCTGCTCCCCACGGAGGTGTTTTCAGTGACTCTGAGGACGAGACCCAAGCCCAGGAGGCTCCCTCCCCTCCCTGCCCCGACTTGTGGGGTCAGGGAGCGATAGCTCATTTGGACAGGCTTATAAAAATGGTGCGACAGGACCGACAACCCAGTGACTGGTACTTAACTTTGGCTCTAATTAATTTCCTGGACAGGCCGCCTTTGAGTTTAGAAATGTTGCATTTGAGTCAGAAAGTGCACCACAGAGAAAGAGCTGGTGGCAAATTATGTCCAAGATGACAAAGAATTAAAATAATAGAAACATGCACCTTCAGAACTGGGGGTAAATCCACAAATGTTTACTGTGCACCTACTATGCGCAAGTAATAGTCGGGTCCCGTGGGAGCACCCATGAACTGCTTCGTCTGGCTCGTGAAAGCTAATGTGCTCTTGGAGAATATGAGCACCAGAGGGGGAAATGTCAGGGGTTCCATTCTCTGGCCCCTGCTGCATCACTAACTCGATTCTAGCCCTTGGTGTGTTGCTTGAAGTCTCAGTGAAGGGGTGCGGTGCCTCCTCTGTTGGCAGGAGCGGGGCCGTGAGGGGCCTCCCCTCGTACCTAACTCTGTGTAGTAGGTCGCTGCCATCCGGAACCGCCTGGAGGGCATGAGACTGAAAGCGTGGCCCACCAGAAGGGAGGCGGGGACCATAGAGAGAACAGAGGCCGAGAGCGTGTGGTAGAGTAGCCCAGCATCTCAGACTGGGACGCTGCCACCTGGTACAAGGTGAAGGTCAGCTTCACCAAGCATGGGGCTCCTGTAAAACCTGCCTGACTGCTCCAGCTCATGGTCCTGGGGTGTCCTGGAAGGGGGAAGAGACCCTGCTGTCAGTCCAGGCAAGACAGGCCTGCAGCCCTAGATGGAGCAGGCGAGGCCCGGCCTTGAGAATTCCCCAGAGGTAAAAATAACTTCATCTCCCCAAACTGCTCAGGGAACAATTTTTCACTTTCCTGAAGCACTTGGCTACAAAGTTTTTTATTTAACACTCCCCAGATGCATTTAAAAATGTATGTGATTTGCAAAAAAGCTTGATTGCTCACAATTTCTCTATTGAGTTAAGTATGTTTAAACAAGTAATCAAGTTCAAAGAACCACTTACTTTGCCTCCTAGAGTGTCTAGCATAACACCTTTTAGCTTAACTCACCAACCCAAGGACAGCGGTTTGGGCTGTTGCATTGAACAAGAAAGGTATGCTGGGTCCTGGCATGGGTGACAGATAACTCTTGGCGCCTAAGTCACAGGTCACTGGCTGGTAGCCTCCTGCAAGGACGTGTTCTGTTGGTCTCTTAGATTCGCTGAACGGGTAGGATATGCAGGAAGGTTGGCGACTATCAGGGGGCCTCTTGGACTTGCTGGCCTGCCATCTGCAAGGGAAACCCTACCTAGGGTGAGGTCCTCCCCATCTTCCTGCTTGAGCCTTCCACCCCCGCTACCCTCGCCGGCTGGACCCCAGCCACGGTTCATTACCGTTTCCGTGACCGCTCTAAACCCCAAAGACATCATTTCTTTAAAACCTTTGATGACCAATCGATTGCATTTGCATCAAAGGGCATTCTAAATTTTAAAAAAAGGCTCATGAATTTTGATTCCAGACTGCTCTCAACTGGAATTTGCAGTCACTTGGGACGTTCTGAGATTTATTTCTGCATTATCAGTGGAAACAGCACTGCTTTGTTTAACAAGTCAGTCAGCAAACGCTGAAAGGCTGTTGTGTTCTAGACCTTGCACTAGATCACAGAGGTGGACAGAGCAGGCCCTGCCCTCGTGGGGCTCACATCACGGGCAGCAGAGGGGCCCGGAGGATGTGCAGTGGGTCTGGGGTATGGCCTGAGCGAGAGTCACTTCCGAGGCAGCATGGAAGTGCAGAAGGGGACAGGGATCTGGGTTGGATCTTGAAGGACAAGTGGAAACCCTCTAGGCAGAGAGGCCTGGGAACGGATGTTCCGTGCACAGCGTATGTTACATGCAGTTCAAAGAACACAGGACACAGGGAATAGAAAAGCTGTCAGGTCACAAAGGACCTCTAAGCCAGGCTGAGGGTTTGGATTTCATTCTGTGGGAGATAGGAAAGCCATTGATGGGTTGCAAAAGGGGGTGACAGGGTAGCCGTGGGGTGAATTTGGGTCGATGCGGAGAGCACATCAGACTGAGGAGCTGGTAGCAGGGAGGGTGGGCTGATAGGTCAGGCAGGACACCAGGGTCTGATCGGGACAGAGGGCATGGGGAGGCAGAGAGGGAGTGGGATCCCGAGACCTTTCCAACATGGAGTCCACGGGGTGCAGTGCCCTTGGACGTGGTAGGTAAGGACAGAAAGAAACTAACAGCTGCTCCTGGCCCCAGCACCAGGAGCGGGGCGACTGTGAAGAGCACCTGAGATCTGGAATAGGACTTCCCCAGCAGAGAGCAGAGAGGGAACCAGTTGAGGGGGAAAGTGAGATGATGGTTTTGCGGGGCGAGAGCCAGCGCCTGAGCAGGTGGAAACCCTGGCCTGAAGCCCGGGACACATGCCAAGGAACGGCCAAGAGGAAGGGGTGCCTGGGACCTAGGGAGTGTGGCGGGGAGGGGCACCAAATACAGTCAAGTCCAGATTAGCCAGAAGGGCCCCGTTAGAAGTCAGCAGTGGACAAACAAGGATGGCTGTCGTGGAAATGAAGCACGAGGCTTAAACTGCCCTTTTACCCTTTTAAAAAGTCTGGTGAAGAGAGGAGGGAAAGGAGGCGTGGCTTCCTGAGGGCCAGGAAGACCCCACCCTGCTGGGGCACTAGACGGGGTGGGAAGGAGGGACTGGGAAACAGAAAGGACAGTGACAGGGGAGGGGAGACGGGGTGAGCGAGCCAGAGCCCAGGATGGGAGGGCTGTGCCTCAAGAGGAGAACCCCCTGCTCCTGGGGCATGGGGGGGTCCAGGTGGCAGGTGTGGGGCAGGAGACACTGGAGTGCTCCTTCTGCGAAGGCGGGGGAGGCTGCAGGTTGAGGAAGGTCTCAGGCTTTGGATGGCCGGTCTCTGGGATGGCTGAGGAGGTGTCACGGCTGAGCAGCACTGAGCCCCAAAGGGAGCGGCGGTGACAGTTGCCAGGAGGATGTGGTTTTCCCCAGCAGCCCTTGGCACCAGACTGGGGCCCTTGGGGTGGGGGGTAGGTGGGGACTCCGTCCGCAGCACCTGGAACTCCCACCCACAGCGGCACCGAGGCCGCAGAACAGGGCAGTCATGTGACCTTGGGCAAACTGTATACAGCGTCCGCCCCGGTTTCCTCTTGTGTCATGTGGGGATAGGAGGTGACCTTCCTCCCAGAGTTCTCTTGTCTCAGGACCTAATCCGTCAGAACTGCTCGGGGCCAGCCCAGCGGGGGAAAGCGCCTAGGAGAGGCCACCGTTCCCACTTGGACTGGAAGGCCCTGCCCACGCGCCCGGCCCCGTGTCGCACTGGGGCTTCTGGCGCTCGGGGTCTGGCCTCGCCTTTGCCCCGTGGTGCCGAGCACACACACGGTCACGATTGGACCGCTGGGTGGTTCTAGGACCAGCTTTCCCAGCATCCCTCACCGAGCGGCCCTCCTGTGCTCTGCAGTCGCATTAGGCGTGCGTGAGGATCCTGCTCCATTCAGCCCTTCCAGGTGACTTCTTTAAAGGGACACATTTACAAAGTCAGAGCTCCAGTGGATCACTTCAAGTGCACGGAGAAAGGGGCCCCGTCAGCATCAACCAGGGCCACCTCCAACTTCTCTAAAAGCCAGATTTCGCATTCGAGGAGAATTGCTCCTGCACCTGCCGAGGGCCGCTGTTACCGCCTCAGAGTGTAATTTCGTGGCCTTAGCCAAAATGGGCCCTTTTACAGCTCTATAAATGTCCTTGGTCCACAAAACAGTCCTGACCTTCAGAGAGACTGAGATGTCACAGGGGGCCCTTTTCACCTGAGACTCCCCCAGGGCAGGGAGGCTCCTTGGGGCTGGGGGCACCTCATTCCCACCATCAGGGGGTCTTCCAGCTTCTCCTCGGGGGGCTCCAGCCTGAAGCCGCGTGTGTTTTCGCGTTGACCTTCTGTGGGCATTTCTTTCTCCATTTCATCAGGCAATGGCGTGTCTTCCCAGAGCAGCCGTTGGGACCTAGGTGACCCTTTGCTGCCTGGCTGCCTCTCCTACTTCTCTCCCCTCCTGGCTGCGGCTGCTGGAGGGGTCTCTTGCAGTGGGAAGGGCAGCGACCTTTCCCCCTACAGAGAAATTTCAAGTCTTCGTTACATTAAGAAAAAGGAGAGAAGCAAATGAGAGGAAGCGGGGGAGGGGAGAGAAGGCGCTGTGGGGTCCACTGTCCAGGACAGGGAACTGATGGAGTCCGATTCTTTGCAATTCGCATCTCAAGACACAAGCCAGGATCGCCAAGGGGATCCCCACTGGTGTCCAAAGGACTCCCCCTGGAGCTCTGGACACAGGCGGTAGAGCAAGTGCAGTGACTGCCTGCCAGCTCTAGTCTGCACTTGTGGGGTGTGTGGGGTGCGGCTGAGGACTCAGCAGTCATTGCCAGGAGCTAATGCAAGGCATAAATCATCTGTCAGCTTTCGGAGTGACTTTCAAAGTTGCCGGGATGGAATAATTAAAAGAAATTGATATCGTCAGAGAAAGCCACGTGTGCCGTGGCGAGGCTTGCCTTATTGACAGCTCGCCACCACACACGTCGCTCCACCCGCAAGGCTGCTGCAACACCAGCACCCCTTCTGCTCCGTGCGCCCAGGACCTCGGTGACTTTGTCCAGCAGCACCGTCCCCAGCACCCAGGAGAAGTGGGCCCTGGCGATCAGCCTGCAGGCTGTGCCTTCTGTGGGGAGAGAGCAGGGACCCTCAGCTGCGCTAGCCCAGCAGCTCAGCTCTCCGCCGTCAGACAGAACCAGCTGGTCCCAGTGCTGAGTGACAGAACTGATGGAACCCCAAGACCATCACCGTTTCTGTGTCTTAATTCACCTCGTAGAGACAGAAAAAAACAAACCCAACCAGTCCACCGCTAAGTGTCGAGGCGCTGCCGTGGGCGGCTCTGTGCTGGGAAGAACATCCCTGGGTGCAGCGGGTCCCTGGCCAGCGTGGAGGCCAGGGGTTAAGACGATGGGCACCTTTTGTCTCCGAGTGTCCTCAGTCTCCACCGCTCCTTCCATACGAGGCAGGGGCGACAGTGTCAGCGTTTGCATTCCCCGTGGCTAACGGTCACTGGCGCTGACCACACGCCTGCAGTGCTCCCGCGTCCTGTTTTGACCCTTTAATCCCATAGCAACGCTCTCGCTCTGCTGCTCTGACCTGCTGTTGGCAGCTGGAGAAACTGAGGCCCAGAGGAGTGATTAGCCCAAGGTCACGCCAGCTGGTAAGGGTGGAGGTAGGTCTGATCCCAGGCCTCCCAGACTTGCTCTGAGAGAAGGGCCTTTGAGATCACAGGTTGGGAAGACTTGGGAGGAGCTGCTCCGCCACTGGGTAGGGACGGGCTAGAAGAGGGGCCTGTCCCTGGGAGCCCTGGCTTTCTGCCGAGGCTGGCCCAGTCCTGAGCCTGGCTCCCGACTCCCTAGCTGAGGGGCTTCGAGCAGGCGACTTGACCTCTCACTCAGCATCTTTAAGCAGGCAGGGGAGTGAGGTCGCGGGACTCCGCCAGGCTCGCGGTGAGCCCTCGATACACACGGGCTGTTGGGATTCTTGCGCCATCAGTGTGACCACGTGCCTGTCCCAAGCCCAAGGATACAGGTATAGTCAGCCTTCTCGCTCGTGGATTTTCAAGTGGGAGGAGCAGTTTGAGGGTGCCAGGGCCCAGCCCATCCCCGGAACTCTGGCTCTCCCCGGAAACGAAGGCTCTAGCTCACGTCGAGAGACGGGCCGGAGCGGCGGTGCCGCCTGAGACCCCCCCTTCCTGTGACTTGTCGGTAATGCTGCCTCTCAGCTCCAGCACCTTCTTGTTTGGGGGTGGCCTTTGCTCTGCTCGGACGTCTCTGAACCGCATGGACCCACTCTCATTCCCGAGCGAGCTCGTCGGGTGTCTGCAGTGACTCAGTAGCATGTTTTCCTTCTGTAGTACTTGTGTTTTGAACGTGGTGGGATGGACCAGGTGCATCTGAATTCCCTGCGCTGGCCTCAGCGTCGGCCGCACAGGGTGGCTGCCTCTTTCCTCCTGGATCACACCAAAGAAAAACAAAATAGATGGCCATTGGAAAGCCCCATCTGCTTTCGATTTACATTTGTACGCGTTCATTGTGTCCCATAGGGGTGTCTGTGTGTCTGAGGCAGGTGCGTTGATGGGGCCATGGAAATTATGGTCCGCCTTAAACAGACGTAACTTTGCGGGCGCTTTTCGTGGGTCGCTGGCACACTATAGGCATTAATGTCAAATCGCCTTGCAGACGCTCAGAAAAGCGGGCCCGTCTAAAGGGTAAAGCCTTTCAAATTTGTATTGGCTCCTGTCTACTGCCAGTCTGGGTCCAGGGCTTAACTCCAGTGAATGCCTCACTTAGGAAAGGTTGGACGCGCGACAGAACACGTATTTCTCTCTCTCGGTCTGGTCAGCGCGTTCCAAAGCGCGAGCCATTATGGAAAGCAGGCTCGGAAAAATGCACATCCCCTAATATCTCAGACTGGCAAGTTGGCCCTTCAGCAGATCTTCCATTGTCCAAGCCGTGCAGACACTCCTACAGTGTCCCCCTCCATCGTAGGAAAGGTCCCCTTGTGCTTCCTGTGTACACCCGCTACCTCCTGTCCCCTGCCCCGTTGGCTCGTCCGCGGACCGTGTCCCAAGGTGGGCTCGGGACGCCGCGATTCCTGGCTCACCATCTGTCTATCACAGTCACCACACAGACCCCGTTTTGCCGTGGTCAGCGCCTCCAGGCAGCCGCTGGGGCCCCTCTTCCTCCCGCACGTCGCCCCCCACCGCCCCTTGGTCCTGCCGCCTCGCCCCCTCGCCCCGAGAGCAGACGCGGAGCTGTCTGCCCCGGCGGCGGGCGTGAGCTGTGGGGAGCTGTGGGGAGAAAGCCGTCAACCCAGACAGGTTCTTTGGCAGTTTTGGGCGTCGTCAGGCCCAGACCCTTCTTTTCTTCCTTAAAGGTCACAAAATCTAGTTAGAACCACCGCTAACTGTGTGTCCTCGTTGTCGGCGAGCCTTAAATAATAAAAATCAGACCAGATGAGACTAATCAAGGGAGATGGAAAATCGATGTCATATTTGTTCCAAGTAATTTCCTTTTAGAAAAGAAAAGGCTCTTAGGAGTGGTTTGTGAATTTAAAAGATGTTTAAAGTTGCATCTGGACGTTGGAACATCAAAGTCAACCTCAAACGGAATTTCGCTGGATGATCTCTCTCCTCATTCCTGGAAAAGTCAGTGCTGTTTGGTATAAAGGCTACAACAGGGTGACGGTCTTTCTTGTGTCTGCTTTAAGTAGTTCTAGCTTTGCAAAAAAAAAAAAAAATTTTTTTTTGAAAAATGGATCCTTTAAGAGAGGAGCAAAGAGTAAATAATATATGGGATTTTTTTCCCTTCTTTTAGTATTTTTTTCTGAGTAATTACTTTCAACTAAAATGCACACTTAAGAAAAACCTCTAAATAATAAGAATGCAACAAGGACACACATGCACAGGCATAGCAAAGAAGATGAAAACGTTTCTTGAAATAACGTATCCTTTTGCCTAAAATGCCCCAGAGACCGATCGACATCTCCAGATGAGCAGCCCTGTTCTCTACTTAGTTTTACATGTGTCCATAACAGTGGAAGAATTTATACGAAGAAGACGTGTTGATCTGCTTTGATAACAAAAACAAAAAAGAACAAAACAAACCAAAAAAAGCCAACCTAGTTGCCTGGCTTCCTGGGGATTCCACCGCTGCTCCCGAACACTCGTGAGGGAGGCACCCCGGCGTCACTCCCTGATCACAAATCAGAAGCACCAAGTGCCCACGCTGGCAGGCCTCCAAAGCAACCATTGTTCTTCTCATGCTTAGAAATTCGCTGGACTTGCGGCCCGAGCCCCTCATCTGCGGTCTGCCCCACTGTGTGCGGATCCGGGCGCGCCTGTGGCAGGCGTGCGGGTGCTGAGGGCACCTCCGGTCAGCATGGGGCGCTGCGGTGAGGGCCCGCCTCGTGGCACTCACACCGCTGCATCTGCGTTGGCTTCGGAGTCTGAGTCAAAGGAAAGTTACCTGGACAGCCGTTTGGGCTGTGGCGGATCGTCTTATTTCTGCCTGACTCCCTCCTTCTGGCCCCTCTTCCTCCGTCAGCCTCAGAGAGGCCGTAGCTGCCACGCTGGGTCACTTGGAAGCACGCACAGGAGCTGGCACACACGGCCTCCTGCCCCTCGCCCACAGCCCCGCCATGGCCCAGCAGGCACGTCATTTTATGCGTGAGGTTTGCTTCCTTCTGGCACATTCTAAAACAGAGACACTCTTAAACCAGGTTTGCCTTTCTCCCTAAGTGGGTCTAAATTATGTATTAGTATTGATATTTTACATTAGACCCCTGTGGGTTTCTGCTTCTCTCAACTATCAATCCACCTCATTAGCCATGCATTGCGCAGCCCCCGTCCTCCTTGGCTGCACACGCTCAGCCACTGTGCACGTGTCACTCACGATACTGCAGCATGCTGCCCCTGGGAGATGGAGGGGACCCTGCCACTCCACTGTCCTAAAGGGCACGCTTGGCTTTTTGTTCCTAATAGTCCCGATGGGGTGATAAGCGCGAGCCGTCTGCCTGCCTCCTTGCTACATCCTTCTTGCGTAAGATGACAGTTGTTTCCTAGAGAGCGGGTTTGTTTTAGGGCGCCCTGGAGTTGAGAGGGCCACCCGGCCAGCCGGCCCCCAGGACTCGGCCTTCCGCAGGGCTGTGTTCTAGGCAGTCGTGCTCCCGACTTACTGGAAGGATGCTTCACCCATGGTTGCTACCACGTTTTCTCCTGTCCATTTTCCGTTGTCCCGAGATCATCTAAATAAAGACAAGACCCAAATCCGTTGGCCATACCGCCCTGGCCCAGGCCACGGTCACTCGGAAGAGGGGCTGGACTAAAACTGACTCGTCTGCTAAAGAAATTGGAATGAACTCATTGGATATTTATTAAGTCCCCCACCCACCTTGCAGAGTGATTCATCAGGACAAATTAATTGATGCAAATAAAACTTGAAACGGAAATATGTATGTATAAACAGCTTAAGCTAATACTCTCTTTACAAATGTGTGCAAGTCTGCCTGGTTCATCTTTTCTCTGCTTCGGGAAGATTCCCTGGGGGCCATCACCGGGCAGTACTTTAGAAGACCAGTTCTAATGGTTTCATGAACTTGAAAGTACTAAAAAGGAATATCTTTCCTTAAAAGCACCATAATTCAGTCTTGTCACTAATTCAGACAGTGTGTCCCCCAATTAGGAAGGTTAAACCATCTATCACAGACTGCATACAAACTGCCAGATAAAACAGAACCGTCTTATGGTTGGTGGCCAAAGGATGACATTATTTTCTTGAAGTTGTTCAACCAAACGAAAGAGAAAATCCAGTCCAATTTAAAAGTAACAACTTTAGGAAGATGTTTTTTTTATGTCGTGACCAATAGAAAATGAAACATCTTCTTTAGCCACCTAGCCCTTTGGGGAAGTCATGTTTTCTGAAAAATCTCAAAACTGAAAGGCAGAAAATGCTATTTCAGTAATCCATGGATTTCCAGGGAGCCAGAGCCCGGTCACAAATTGCAAATGGAGAGGGGTCCTTTCTGTGACTTCAGTCTGGGTCCAGAGTTTCACGTCAAAGCCTGATTCCAAATCTCAACTCTCCAGATGCATCAGACGAAAAGGTGCTTCCATTATACCAGTTTACAAGGGAGAAATCCATTTTCTTGTGGGCTCCTGGCATGGCTTGGGGGTGGGGGACTAGCGAGCTGGCAGTGGAAGGATCAGCTTAATATCCCTGTTCCAAGGTCATGTCCACGCGCCCGTGTGACTGCTGCTCACCTTGGTGCGGGCCCTGCGCGCAGCTTCCTCTCCGGGCAGGCGGCTCACGCTCACGGCCAAGTCGTCAGGACTCCCGCGGCTCACTGCAGAGCAGCAGTTTTCTTCTGCCTGGCTTTGATTTTCTCCATCCTGGCAATCGAAGACAAACAGAAAGGGCCATTTTCTCCTCCACCAGGCAAAACTCCTTTGCCATTTTGTCAGTTTCCGTACTTGCCTTTGCCCTAGACCCGAGGCAGAGGAAGAGACACCCCAACTTCTGCTCCCGTGTTTCCCATAGTTACGGGGGGCCCATCAGCACTCCATGCCCGGCAGCCAGCAGCTCGGGCACGATGTGGACGGGGTCTTGTTCTAGACACTACACTAGGTGAGCAGTGAGAGGGCAGGCACGGAGACCCGCACTGCTGCCTGCCGTCCGCTCCGGAAGACAGGGCGCGCCTTCCCAGCAGGGCCGCTCAGGCGCGCGGCAGCAGCGCAGAGGAGGGTCTGGGGTGGGCGACCCTTGGTGAGCTCAGGCGGCTTGGGAGTCCAGACCCGGCAACAGGTAGCACTCCACAAACCTCGGTCATCTGCACACCACGGTCTCTCCAATATTATTTGATTTTAAAGTTTGTTAAAGTCGATTCACTTTGTAAATTGAGCCTCATCCTAAGCAGTAACATTCTTGAAGTCATTCACTAGGTGGTCTGGATATTTCTCCCCTCTAAGTGCATTAAATAATGTCACCTTCAAGTGAAAAATGCAGTCATGTGTGTGTCACCTGACACTTTCCTGGGGACCCCTGGGGGTTTGTGTATTATATCATAGTACTTTGAAGGATGACGCACAGTCTTAGCTAACCAGAGTAGTGAGTGGCCCCTCTTAGCCATGGACAGCTTGCATGAGGATGCAAGGGGCCTTTTGGGGGACAGTGAGTTGAGCCAAGGCAGAGTGTCTGTGCCATTAAGAGTTTAAAGCATCACCTCCTCCTGTAAGAATTACATTAGGTGAAGGGTCATCCCAGGGGACACTCATGTTCCCGTCACACTCAAGAGCACTGCCTTTGTTTTCTGAGTTCGAAGAATCAGCCTGCAGTTTTGGCCGCTGATTGCCCTACATTTGTAGCTCGTTAGTGCACCACCAACTCAGACCTGTCCAGTCTCACTCAGGCTCTTGGTAAAATTCAAAAATAAGAGAAACAAAGAAAAAGGAAGAAGTCTGTATCAAAGAAAAAAAATAAGCAACAAGAAGGCGGCAGATCCTTGTGAAGGGCTACGCTTCCAGGGTGAAAAACAAAAGCCAACAGTCTGAACCATTCCGTGGCGACCAGCTGGGACTTTTTCTCATCATCTTCACAAACTCCAGCAGCTTACTTAGAGACAGCGCCGACAGCGCAGCCCCCTCGGTGTTCAGAAACCTCAGTCTAAGGGATCGTCTTTGCCTGGGTAACATCTCTCTGCTGGCAAAACGTCACTCGCGTTTTGCACCAAAACTCAGGATGAATCGTATTAGTCATTCATGTAGCCAGAGAGCCCAAGCTGGCTGCTCGAAAGGACCCTCTTCCTCTCTCTCCCAAGGGCATAAACCTCAAGAGCATGCAGACCAAGTTTAGCTCGGCAGATGGAGGACAGAGCGCTCAACACAGCGTGGAAGTCACGTGTGGGCATGGGCGCTGCGGTGTGCCTGGAGACGCAGGGGGTGCGCGGGGCGAGCAGCTGCCGGTTTGAGGGCACAGTTTGCTCAGTGGCACATCTGAGTTCTGGAATGTTAGTCTACACCACCGGAATGGATGGTGCGATCCCCTCGAAACCAAACCTGTCCCTTCCCTTTGGCACAGGTCGTTGGTCCCACGAGGGAGGAGCAGGCCCGGGGCTGTTAGTACCAGGGCGGGATCTGTCACTAGCAGGGGTCATCAGTGGAGCTGGGCAAGCAGGCATTTCCACAGGGATGGAGTCTAAGGCCAGCGTTGGCAGGCTGCCCAGAGGGGTCCCGAACCACTGGACTTCGGAGGCCCCAGCAGGCTCGGAGCAGGAGGTAGCCAACCTTTTGTTCGACTCTGAGCTGAACTTGACCCCTTACAGCCATGGGGTCACGGGCACTCCTCTAAAGGTTGGCAAAGAGAGAAGTTGGTCCTTTGCGTTTGCCCTTCCTCTGGGTTTACAAGTCAGCGTCGCCCAGGACCTCACAGCCCTGCATGATGGAAGCCCAAAGGAGGTGACTGGAGCTAAGTCCCAGACTTGGGCAGAAGCAGCGTGTGGAAAGGCACTGGGAGCAGGGGTTGGGGTCAGTCCTGCTCTGTGCCTAGCCAGCTGAGCCACCCGAGGCAGGTGACCCACTCCGAGCCTCAGCTCTCTGTCCCGGGGAAGGGTGAGTCAAGGGGGTCTGAGGTCTCTCTGATCTCTAATGTGTCATGATCCTTTGACGAAAGGCTCTCTTTTGCCCAGTTGAGCCCCTGAAATCGGTGTCTCTACCCGGCGTTTCCTGGTACCTGGGTGCTAAGGCTTTGGTGGCCTCCAGGTCAGCTGATTGACAGGGGCAGGACAGGTGATCCGTGGGGCTTGAGAAACTCGCATCTCAGCACCGAGCCGGGTGTGCAGAGATCCGTTCCCTGTGGTCAGCACTAAGTCCCGGAGCTCCGGCTTGTCTGCGAAAGATGAAAGATGCGGCCTTACGTATTTTCTTGACAAACAGAGAGAGAGAAAGAGAGAGAGAGAGAGGAGCTTCACCTAGGATGTCAGTTAGAGGCGAGCATTAAAATAAACACGTTGCTTCTCCCCCTCATTCATAACAGGAAGCCAGCTCCACCCCAGCCGGGCAGAACCCGGGCGCCTCTTCCTCTCAGGCCAGAAGCCTGGTAGTTCGTGGCAGGGCTGGAGTTTCGCAAACGCAACGGAAGCGCTGTTGGCACATAGTGGGAATGTTCCCAAAGCCCAGGGGCCGCTGACTGGAGGGCTCCACGTCCCTTGACTTGACCTTGGGTTTCAGGTCAGGGCCTGTGATGTCTCATGCCCTCTCTCTCCTTCTCGTTTAGTCCCGGGTTTCTCCAGAGAGAGTGGACGTCTCCCACTTTCTACTGGGGCTTTCCTCAGTGTCAGGAGTAGTCTGGCAAACAGCCAGATGCAGCACGTGAACTTTGATTGGCTCCTGAGTTCAAATAAGAACAACAACAACAACAATACTAATAATATAACCGTCATCAACAATTTAGGAGCGCCTGGGCGCACTAGAATGGAGACTCGGCATGAGATGACATTGGAGAATTAGAGTGAACTTTCTTGTGGGGAGGTGATAACGTGGTTGCGGGGGGGAGCTCTCTAGTGACTTCACAAAAATACACTCACACACACCAATGGAGATGAAGGGATGGGGGTGTGGGTGGCCGTTGTACTGTTTCGTCAACTCTGCTGCGTGTCTGACCTTTTTCCTAAAACCACGTGGGCCGTGCGCCTGCGCGAGGCTGGCGGTCGTCGCGGGAGCTGACCTCGTGGGCACCCCCGTGCTGTGCCCGGCGCGCCACCGCTGTGCAGCAGCCAGCAGAGGAGACGAGTACGCCTCCAGGTGCGCACACACACCCCTACCTGCAGCAGAGGAGGGGCCTGGAACAGACCCGCTGCGTCCTTGCCCGCAGTGGTCACCGTGAGCGTGGTGGTCCCCCAGAGGAGTAGCATTTGGTTGTTCAGTCCTAGACATCTATTCGTGACCCTCCCCCACGACATAGCGGGGTCAATTCAGAGGTTCTGGAAGAATCTTCTGTGTCGACAAGGACTGAGCGTAAGAGACTGGGTTGGCCACAAGCCATTGTGTGGCCACAAGCAGGTTATTGCCCTTGTCTCTCATTCTCACCGGCAAAGTCACCACGCCATCTCCGAAGACTGCTTCCCGCTCTCACAGTCTGACTTTTATAAAGGAGGACCAGGAGGATGATGTCCTAAGATGTATTACACTAAAGGACACTGTGGACCCTTCGCCCACGGAGATACAATAAGATAAATTAGTAATGTGAATGTCATTATTGCAGTAAAAGCTAGTGTGTCTGATGGGCAATCACTCAGGTTTCAGGCCAACAAGGACTAATATCGTGATTGATGACCTGAGGCTCTGAGACCTCCAAAAAATGACTTCGTTATGCTGAGTGGGCTTCTGCTGTGCAGCTGCGTTGGAAGTCATGCACGGGGCGTGGCAGGCCAGACCAAGAACCGGTCCGGGGGTCTGAGACGGGGAGCCACATCTCCCAGACCAGCCAATTGTCCTGGGCTGGCCGCTCGCTTCTCTGCCTTCATCTCTCATGTGGAAAACTTAAGTCTTACCAACCCGAGATAGGGGCGGGGAGGGGCATCAGACGATCTCGTGAGGCCCCTTCCAGCCTCCAGACCGGATGCATCCACATGTGACTAGACTGTGAAATACACCAGGCTGCTGGGGCATGTTTGTCACCGTGAGCAAAGCCCAGGCTCACCGGGTCGTCAGCCTGGTCATAAAGCATGCTTTCTACTGTACTTCCTCCCCATACCTCTCGATTCGCTTTAAGTTCAGAGCTCCCCAACATCAAAAGCTGCTCCAGAAAGTCCGGCTGCGTCACGCATGCATGACATGCGGACGATCGTTTTACATTTCCCCACCTTTGGTAAACATGTCTTTGAAAAAGGCCTTTTAAGAATGACTGTTGGTTTTGGCAATACCTTTTTTAAGGCATTAAGACAGTCAGGCTAGGAAAACAACGAGCAGCCTTGAAAGGAGGATTGTCTCATACCGATAGGAAGGCCTTCACAGCCACCGCCAGCACCGAGGGGCCAGTCAGGTAGCCCCCCTGGACGGAGGATGACCCTCATGCGCTCCGGGAGGAGGTGACTCCTGGGTAGCATGAAGTACCTGACGGCTACCAGGTACCCAACACCCATGACCTCGATCCGTGTCATTCCCACAAGTAACACCAGGCAAAGCACGAACCAGGAATGATACCGAGAAACAGCAGCTTTGACCGTGTCCAAATGGAACCTGGAAGATTGAAGAGGTGTGTGAAAAGCAGAGAAGATGTCACTTGACAGTCAGACATAAACATAGCTCCCACCGGTCATCTTCAAATAGGACAGGTCAGAGGAGGGGAGAGAAGCGTGTTGAGCAGGAGACCCCCCGAGACACATGGCATTGCCTGCAGGGTGGGGAGCCGCTGAGGCCAGGGTGTTCTGTAAAGTCAGCCTCGTCGAGGTGCAGCCAGTGTTCAGTGACAGTCCCCTTTCCGGGTGTGCAGGTCTTTGAGTTTGGGCAAAGGCGTGCAGCCCTGTGACCAGCACCCAGTCAAGATCCAGACTATTTTCTTCCTCCTCCAAGTTTCCTGTGTCCATCACAGCCAATCCCCTCCCCCACCCGCAGGCAACCGTTGATCAGTTCTCCGTCCCTGTAGCTTTGCCTTTTCCAAAATAACGTGAATGGCATCAGACAGTGTCACCTTTTCTGTCTGACGTGATGCTTTTGAGCGTCATTCGTGCCGTCGCCCGTGTCGGCAGTTCGTGCCTTTTCATTGCTGAATGAAATTCCATTGTATGGATGTGCCGCGATTTATTCACTCACCAGTTAACGGACACTGGGGTTTTCGGGTTAGTGATTATGAGTGACGCCGACATACACATTCATGCACAGGTTTTTTGTGGGACCAGGTTTCCGTTTCACCTGGGTAATTACCTAGGAGCGGAACGGCCGGTCATGCGGTAAGCGTACACGTAACATTATCGGAAGCTGTCTTCCATCGTGCCCGTACCGTTTTGCGTTCCCACCAGCCGTGAGTGAGAGCTCCTGATATCGGCAGGGTTTGGGTATTGTCATTGTTTTTAATCTTAGCCATTCTACTAAGTGTGGAATGGCATCTCGTTTTAATTTATATTTCCCTAATGACTAGTGGTGTTGAGCATCCTTTCAAAATATGCTTGTTATCTTTTTTGATTAAGTGTCTGTTTAAATCTTTTGCCCATTTAATTTGCATTGTTTTCTTATTGAGCTGTAAAAGTTTTTTATATATCCTGGAGACAGGTCTTCTATCAGACACGTGTTTGCAGATCTTTTCTTCCAGGCTGTAACTTGTCTTTTCATGATCTTAACAGTGTCTTCTGAAGAGTAGAAGGTTTTTATATTTTGATGGAAGTTCAGCTTATCAACTTTTTCCTTGTGGTTTATGCTTTTTGTGTCCTATTTAAGAGATCTTTTTCCAAACCAAGGTCACAAAGAGTTTCTTCTATTTTTTTAATAGACGCTTCATAGTTTGCGGCTTCACGTTTGGGTCTGCAATCCATTTCAAGTCCGTTTTCGTATATGATGTGAAGTATGTGCGGATAAAGGTTTTCTTGTGCTTTAGGGTTTCACGGTTTTTGGTTTGGTTTGGTTTTGGGTATGGACACATCCAAAAACATTCCAGCACCAGTTGTAGAATAGACTTCTTCCCGAACTACCTGTTCCATCGATCTAGGTGTCTGCCCTTTCACCCAGAGCTCTCACACCGTGATGACTGTGCTTTTTAGCGAGTCTTGAAATGAGGTGATATTAGTCCTATTCTTCTTTTTTCCAAATTATTTTGGACATTCTAGGCCCTATGCTTGTCTGTTTAAAATTTTCAATTGAAAAAAAACTGTTCAATTTCTTGAAAAAAACTTGTCAGTTTCTTGCCCTCCTGGGATAAGAGCAAGGATCTTTCTTCCTGTTGAATTCCTGGTGCCTCGAACAGTGCCTGGCACAGAGTAGGTGCTCAGTAAATATTTTCTAATGCAAGAACGAGAGGGGAGCACGTGGCAGGCACCGAGTCAGCATGTGGTACCCGGCTTCGGAGAGGCATTCAGAAAAAGGCACGGAAGACGGCATGACTGTTTTGGAAAGCCGTTTGTGCATTTACCCCACGACCCAGCAGTTCCACTCCTGGGTATTTGTCCAGAGAAATGAAAACGTGTCCACAAAAACCCTGTGCAAAAATATTCATGGAAGCTTTACTGATATTAGCTCCCAGCTGGAAACTACCCAGATGTTCATCAACTCATTAATGGCGATCAAATGTGGACTCTGCATTCAGTGGAATACTGCTCAGCAATGAAAAGGAATGACATAGTGGAATACGCTACAAACTGGATGGATCTCAAAAATATTTCAGTGAGCAAAGGAAGCCAGACAGACACGCAAAAGTACTTACCACGTGATTCCATTTAGGTGAAGTTCTGGAGTAGGTGAAGCGAACCTATGATGCAGAACTCAGGTCAGTGGGCGAAGAACTGAGTGCAGAGAGGAAAAGGGAACATTTTGGGGATGACGGAAGTGTCCTGTGTCTTGCTATGCACCCCCCAAAACTGATTGTCGTAATTAACATCTGAATGTTTCACTGTATGTAAATGATACGTCCATCGAATTTTTTGATTAAAAGGAGAAAGTCATGGTCATTTTTTCTCTGAAGGAAGCAGCTCTTGGGCTCACAATGCTGAGAGAGGGAGTTAGGACTTCCCACAAGGGTGCCTGGGACCAGAATCTCAGTTCTCACCGGCAGAATATTAAGTTGGGGACAGGGCCGAGCGGGGCAGGGTCTTCCGGCCTTAGCTCTCTGCTGACCTCCACGTTACTCCTGCCTCATTCTGTTCTCATTGACCAATACTCGCCCATGCAGGGAGGCTGCAAGGAGAAGCAGGAGTCAACTGTGAAGGCACAAGGAGGGGGTCATGGCTCTTGGCAGTGACTCCCCGCCAGATGGTCACGGTAACCCCACGAGCACCCACAGCATGAGGAGCCAGCGTGTCGGAGGCTGAGTTCCTCCCCTCGCGTCACCTGGGAGCTCCCCTTGTTGCCAGCTCCTTGGCAGAGTGTAGGACAAGAACACCGTGTGACTTTCTGGGAGTCACCAGGAACCCCTAACGGTCACAGAAAGGGCTGTGCCTCCTCAAACCACTCAGAGCACGAGTCCAGAGCCACAGGCGACGAGAGCTTGCCGTCCCATGCTGGCCTGGGTGAGACTCTGAACCCGAAGCGGGTGAAGGGCACGCAGTTCGGGCTCAGCAGCATTTGACGGGTGGATGACGCGAACGAACGTGTGGATTTTGCATGGGACAGAGTTCGGGGGACAGGGGAGAAGCAGATGAAGGTCATGAAAGCTTCGACTGTACCCACAGTTCACACTGTATCTTGTGTACGCCTCAGCCTGTTTTCAAGAAGGTGGATATTTTCTAGACTCACTGAGAAAGACAAACCCCAAATGGAACACAGAGAGCCCACCTTCGGATGGGTGGGTGCTGAATTAGCGAATCCAAACCCTCGTAGGCCTTTACTGAGACAGCATTTGGAATCTTGTTTGCAAATCAAGCATCTACTTTTTATTTAGTGTCTGACTGAACCTCAGGATTTTAAATCATCTGTTGAAAGTCCTACTCCACCCCCACCCCATCAGAATAATGCTTATGAATTAAAATTCTCTGCGAGGCAAGCATTTTTTAATTAGATTGAGACCTTGGAACCTGGTAACTATATTTCTTCGCTGAGTACTGTCTGGGCGATTACAAGAAGATGAAATGGAGAAATGTCGGAAAGCAGGTTGGCAAAGAAGGGCGACTGAGACGGCACTTGGCATGTCCTAAGTCCTCCAACGCCGGAGGTTCCCCAAGGGGCACGCACAGAGCAGCAAGTCGGCATCCGGCTCTTCGGCAAAGTCCGGGCGGTCCAACCACTTACCGAGACGAGCACGTGTATCTGAACTTGTAGTTCTCCGTGGGTAACCTGTAAAGGAACGAGCGGTTTTCTTTGTGTCTTCATTATTTTTCCAAAGATCATCGAGTCTATGTTCTGTTAATGCTTCTTTCAAATAATGTGGAATGACTAAGACGCTGGATATGGTTTCAGGGTCAAGAGAAGGACTGTTTTCAAAACAGTCGAGAGGACGCTGGGGGCTGCTTCAGAGCCCTGGCACCTGACTCGCCTGGGGAACCAGGTGTCTGGGGGTACGTGTGCTGTTTGGGCTGCTTCACGAAACAACTGCCCGGCCTGTGCTCAGTACAGGGGCCAGGTAGTCGTCGTGACATGCAGGTGGCAGGCCCAGGTGGAAGTGCTGGTGGAGCCGAATGCACAGGGGGCGGGGCCAAATGCGCAGGGGCGGGGCCGAATGCGCAGGGGGCGGGGCGTCGCTCTTCCTGCTCCCTGCGATTCCCACTCTAATTTGCTTTTTAGAGCAGAGTTGGACCAACTGTTCCTCTTGAGCTTAGCTCAGGGCTCTGACTGTTCTCAGACGGGGTAAGTGGTGGTGGATCAATCCCTAGAACCAGGTGCCCCAGGGCTTGGGCCTCCCAGTCCTTCGATGCAGCACTTCTCCAAGGAAGAGGAGGCCCAGGGACCCTAGCTCCCCTGCCTGAGGACACCCAGCACGTCCAGGGCCAAGTCAGCTTTTGCCCGCGCTCCGCATCGCCCCTGCGGAGCCCAGGGCGTGCAGGTGGTTCGGCTTACCTTTGCAGAGAGCAGGAGGCAGCCTGACAGGCAGGAAATATTGAAAGATCATCAGGCTGACGAGAAAACCACGGTATCTGGGCCAGACCTCAGCAATGGCTTTTCTCTGTTGAAGATGCAGCAGGTAAATCAGCCAGATGGCATCGATGAGGGAGTAGAAATCCACGCGCTGCCCTGTGACTGAGGGCGGCCCCAGACACAGCTGGGATGCAGGGGAAAGATTCAAGACAGATATCCACAGACATCCGCAAACATCCGCAAGTGGAAGTGGGGTGGGACTGGCCACCTCCGCCCCCAGGACCAGAAGGCACCTGGGCTTTGGGGAGGGTGCGGAGTTGGCTTCATCATTTATTTTTGCTTTAGTGCTTTTACAAGGCCCCCCCATACCCGAGAAATCCACTGCAACCATTTGATGTGTTAGCAAATCAGACAGATAACTCGACCCAGTTCATTAAAGACTGTCCAGAGAGAAAGCGAAGCAGAACTCATCCACCACAGGGCGGTGTGCACGGCGGCTCCCTGGCCTCCCAGTGGGTCGGAAGGGAAGGCAAAGGGTGAGCCTGTTCACAAGGTCCCAGGCAGGGAAAGTGTGGTCCCCACTGGCCCTCAGCGTGGCCATCTGAGCACCAACGGGGCCACAGCTGCAGTGGCGTGGCCGGAAACGTGAGAACCCACCGGGCACCTCGGCAGGGTCCTGCAGAACCCACCCCCTGTTTTGAAAAATCAACCATTTTTCTTGCCTTTTTTTCTATTTCTTTTTTTAAATAAGGACTGCATCTCTGGGAAATGGAAGAGTTGATGAGAGAATGTTTCTCTTCATAGAAACGTTTTAGTTACTAAATAAAGAGGACGCAGTAGACTAGACTATCACCATTCGAAATAAAGCTGAGCATGCAGTCAGCAGAACCTAGACTGTCAAAACTCTACAGCATTTGATCAGATTCCTTCAACTAATAAATTGCAGAGACGGAGAATGTGTAGATTAAAAGCTTGGAAAACCAATTATAATGTGTGGACTTATTTGGATCCTGAACTAAACATTTTCTTTTAAAGTTAGGAGCTGATCGGGAAAATCTGGACACGGATTGGATATTTGGAGGAATTGTTCCCTTTTTCGGGGGCGTGAAAACGGTTTTATGCTTTTGCAGAGTCCATATCTTTTAGAGATACACGTGTAAACAGTCACGCTGTTTGGCATGGCCTTCAGACTAAGCCACAGGCGAGGGACAAGTGAGGGAACAGATGCAAACAGGATTGGCTGAGAGCTGATAATTGCTCAAAATGGTGAAGGATACATGGGGGTTCACGATAACTATTCTCTCTACTTGATGCATTTGATATTTTCCTTGTTTAAAAAAAAAAAAGCAAAAAAAACGAGAAGCAATCTAGGAAGTGGGAGCATATGAAGGGATGTCACCTCAAGCCCAAACTTTATAAAACCCATAATCATTGCAATGCCGCAAAGCACTCCAGGGCCGGTTGTCAAGGCGTGCTGGATTGCTGGCATCAGAGGTCACCCTGACGGGGCTGGGGGCTCTGGCAGCAGCTTCTGAAGCCGGTGAGATCTCTGATGCTGGCTCACTATCCCCTCCAAAGTCATGAGGGCCAAGATAGCGAAGTGGCTCTGCCAAGCAAAGCAAACCCAAATCAGTGCTGCCTGGGCAGGAGCATTTCTCAGGGCTGTCCATTAACAGACACCTGAAATCCTCGCCTGAACTCTCCATCCTCGATTCTGCAATAGAATTGTGGCTCGGATGATCAAAAGCATTCACCATCCCAGCCACCTGCCCTCTCACAAGAGATGCTGGTTTCAGCATCATCAGCCTGTAAGAAGAAGAGGGTCCGCTTCGGGACCCTAGCGGTCAGAAGGACTAGATCATGCCCCATGCTTCCCAGACATTTCATTTCTTCCTATCAGAGATGCTGTCCAAATGCCAAGGCATTGATTTTCCAATTGATCGAGGAGAATGCTTCCTACAGTTATGACTCTTGACAAGCAGGGAATAAAAAGCCGATCATAATGAGTTCATTTACTTTGCTTGAATGTATTACTTTATAACGCAATGTGTTTACCAACACACCCTCCCAAGGACGTGTCCCCTTCTCAGCTGCCGGTTAACGCTAAAATCCATCTTGCCGCATGACGTGTGAATTTAAAAATCATCCTTAGTGGGCTTTTTTTTTTTTTTAATGCCATACTGTGGAATCTTTTCTGCAACCGGGAAGACTTGATTGATGGAGTAAGAACCACTCAGGTTCGGGGATGGGGTTTATAGAGGGTGCTTGTTGATGAGCGATGGGGGAAAAACGCAATGAAAGCCTAATTGTTGGCTATAAATATACTGCATTTTCCCTATTGATTATCTGACTGAATGAAAAGGATTACCTTATTAGCTCATATTTAGCCATAAGTATGCCCTGTGTGCTTCAACCCGGGGCGCTGCTTGCAAGAGCCTAATTCTTCGAGATGAAGAGCGAGGTCTGTTTGGCGCTCCAGACGGTCTGCGTGCCGCCCTTCCTCCCATGCAGATGCTGTTGGACCCTTGGCCGCCTTTCATGGCCTCATAGAGATTCTCTGTTCTGACCAGCTTCCCGCGGCTGTGCAGGGACCTCCTGAGCATCCCCGCAGCAAATCAGGAGACGGAGGCTAAATAGGACTTCTGTCTGCGGGTTTGGATGGCTGGCCTGTCCTTTTCCATAAGCTTCTGGGGCAAGGTCTGCAGTTGAGTAGTAATCAAGCGAAGCTGACACTTCTTAAAATAAAATGCCTTACAATGAAATCCCCGTTCTCCAGGACTCCCAGGAAATGAATCACGAGGGGCTGGCCCCCAGTGACTCAGAGGGGAGCAGAGCATCTGCCCCTGGGGCACTGCAGGGCTTTATTGTTAATCTTCTTAGATAATTTGTTAAAAAAAGGATTCTGCCCTCCATTGCCTTCTGAGCTGCGTGTCCAGGGCACCATTAGTCCCTTCGTCCTGAGCGAGGTCCCCTTGCCTCGCCTTCTGAGGCGCAGCCTGATTGGTCACAGGGCTCATCGCCCGATGGCTTCTGTGCCACTGTGAGAACAAGTTCTAGAGCTGGGCCGACGTGTCTGCTGCTTTGCGTGTGACTGGATGAGTCTCTGGATCTCGCAGTCCTCCGGGGAGAGGCGACCTCCTCGTAGGGCCAGAATGCCAACTCAGCAGACGCAGTGGTTGCCTCAGGGGGACTCTAGGGAGTAGGGTTCCGGCACCCAAGACTGGCAGCTCCTCGTCATTGCCATCCCAGTTCCTGCAGCAGAGCAGTTGGGCCGGCCACCTCCATTCCGTACGTGCCTACACAGGGGTGGCCCGGGCCCCCTTTTATTTGCTATATGATCCCCCATTGTCCTAGACCGAGGCCTGGGAACACTCAGCCAAGGGGAGTGAGAGCGGCGTGTGTGCCCACTCTCCCGCCACGGGGGGTGGGACTTTCTCTGCTTCCTGCTCCTCAAGTGTGACCTTGCGCGGTGACACGATCCACCAGCCAGGAGTGAGCCCGAGATGGGATCTCATTCCAGACCTGCCTCGGTATGCTCCCCTGGAAAGTAGGGTTACGGCCCTTTCGCCACCAGGTTGAGCCGGAAGAGTTGGGATCACAAGAAACAGCCCCCTGCAAACTCCCGCACTTGGAAGGGCCCCCCCCTTGTACAGGCCAGGCTTCGATTTGGCCGAGTTATGTAATTTTCACTTCTAACAGCCTGTCTTTAATGTCACCTATGTCCTTATTCATTCCTGGCTTTCTGAGCTGCCGTGGAATCCTCTCTGGGCAGAACAGTAAAAGTAAATGATAAGTTGGAGTCAGGTTCATTCTCGGTAATACAGAGCGTGGCCGCTAAAGCGGTCACTTAATAGAACGTTCCCAGGGAAGGGAAGGGATGCTGGGCTTGCCGAGCGGGTGCCGAGCGGGTGCCTACCGTGTGCCAGGGCCAGGCCAGGCACTGCATCTCGCCCAGTCCTCCCCGGCACATGGGTCCAGGAGGCTTGTACTTCTTGACATCCCCATTTGCTTGTGCATGCTCGTCACGGACCGTGATTTCGTGTAGCCTTCGGACAAGGCGACATGCTGCTGTCGCGTTTCCTTAGTGCTCCGAGCTGCTCTGCCATATCCACGGGCTGCGGGAAGAGGGTGGAGTTTCGGTGAGCTTGGCCGGTGGGTGCGCCCTGTTTCCTTGCCATACCCGGGGGGAGACAAATGATGCCAGGGGTACTTGGTGCATCTGCCCCATTTGTGGACCCCAAAAGTGACTCAGACTGCTGGATTGTGCCTCAGTTTCCCCATCTGTAAAACACCAGGATGGACCAGGAAGCCTCGATTCTTCTTTGCAAATCCTTGAGGTCTATTGCCTGTCCTCCCCCAGCTGGAGCTGGGGGCCCAGGGGATGAGGGGCACCCTGTTAATAACAGAGTCGTCTTTTAACCCCCCTTCGAGTCTGCCACTCTCATGGGGCTCCCCAGGCCTCAGACCAGCCTGGGCAGGCAGGCGCCGCAGAGGGCCGACAGGGCCCCATCTCTCCTGGTCCCTGAAGGTGCCTTCGTAGTCCTGGCCCCCAGAAGGCTCGCTTCTCCTGCCTGCCCCACTTCTGTGCCTGGCCCTCGCAGAGCCCCCGCGGTGTGGGCCAGCAGCCGCCGGTTCTCCGTCTCATCCCCACCCCACCACCCGAGAGATGGAGCGAGGCTCCATTCCCATCTTGCCCTCTTGCGTAGACCAACATGCGGGGGGCGGGCACAGAAGGAAGGCCAGACGAGGGGCGAGGTCCCAGACTTTCCTCCCTGCCCGTCCCCTCCCCGCGCCCCGCCCGACTTCCCATTCTCTCCCCAGCAGCAGCCTCCACAGCTCCCCACCACCCCCACTTCCAGGGCCTCTGTGTGCTTGCGCCTGGCCGTCTCGTCTCTTTGGAATCTGCTTTGCGGGGTCTCCCCCAGTGCCCTCACATGGTGTCTGGCTTGGAGCTGGCCCTCCGTCGATGTTTGTCGAATGGATAAATGGGCGAAATGTGGATCTTAGACGAGTTCTTCACGCCCCTTCCGCCCAGGCCTCCATCTTCTCCATCTTCTCATCTTTGAAGTGGCGAAGATTGCACTAGATGGCTTTTTCCAGATCACCACGTTCGACGGTTCACTCAGCACCTCTCTTCAGAGAAGGCTCCGTGACGGCGGATGCTGGGGAGATGGAGAAGCAGCGCCAGCCTTTGCCCTGGGAGCTCCTGTCTGGTCGGGAGGAGCCCCAGCTCGGAGCGGAGCTCACCTCTGTGCCGTGTGAAGCGAAGGCGGACGGCACGACACGCTCGAGTTGATACGTCACCACCGTCGCACAGGCCAGAACAGCGGACACACAGGATGCAAATGGGCGTGCCTTGGAGTGGGGCAGGGACACCACCCTGGTGTGCACATCAGGGAGTTCATCGAAGAAACCTGAACGGGAAGCGCTGGAGTCTGTGGGTGCCTGAGCCTGGTTGTATGCCCTGCCCGATCACAGCATTCGCATTAGGGGGAAATGGGAGTTCAGAATCCACCTGCAGGACCTGTGAGGTCAGCACTGTGCGGAGGAAAGGGGGAAAGGTCTCAAAACCCGACTCCCAGTCTCCAAAACATGACGGTACCTGGTCCTCCCGAAAGGCCACTGACCTCCTGCAGTGCGGGCCAGGTGACCACAGGAGACACAAGCGTAACGGTGTGTCCAGAACGTGCCTCAGCAACACTTGAGTTCCATTAACCATTTCCCAAAGCTTCGGAGAACCAGCGGTCAGCTCGTCCACTGCCGAGTCCCAATCACTCATTTCATTCTCTGAGGAGGGGAGAGAGGCTTTCACTGGCTGCCCCTGGCGATTCCGTGGGGTCTAGTTCCTTGTCAAAAACAACATGAAGACTTGCATTTAACAGGAGGCCAGAGCAGAGCAGAACAAACTAGAAAGTGGTTGATTTTTTGTTTTAAAGAGGCCAATATTTTCCAATACTACTAAGTACTTACAGCAGGGCCTCTCTATCCCCGTACTGACTTCCCCTCCTCTCTGCCCCAAAGTTGCCTGAATCGGCCATCATAACAGTTTTCCCGTTTTCCAAACATGTTGTTATTCCCGTTTCCCTCACTCGACCAGGGTTTGGCAAACGGTTTCCCTGAAGGACCACGTAGTCAACATTTCAAACTTCGCAGGCCGTGCGGTCTGTTCCACGGGTCAGCTCTACACTTGCAACACAAAAGCGCCCACAGCTGGCACCGTGTGGGCGGGCTCTACCAAAGCAGGGGGTCGGGCCGGGCCCAGATGCCTCTGTGTGCTGTCCTTGCTCTGGACTGTGACTTCCTTGAGGAGAGGCACCGTTTATCTCTCTCGCTCTTATCAGTGCTTGGCGCGGTGCCTGCCACATGAAAGATGCTCACTAGGTGTTCAGTGACAAGCTACCTGCCCGGGATGAGCTTCAGTTTAATCACTGGCCAGGAGGAGTCTTCCTACAGTGCAGTCCAAATGTTTGAGAAAGGTTATTATTTGGTAAAATGAAAAAAACTAGCATGTACTAAGCACTCGGAATATGTCAGGGGGTGTCCCTAAGGGCCTGACATTTCCTAGTTCAGTCCCGAGCACAGGCCGAATCAAACACACGTGTGGTCCCGAGTCAGGTGGAAGCAGTTGGCTCCCCCAGTAAGCAAAACGGACTCCAGAAACCTCTGTCACGTTCACTTACAAACGGCTTTAATGCCAGTGCAATAGCAACCGTCAGCCCAGCCGCGCCCAGAATTCGCACGGGATCGTGAATGTGGGGTCCAACCCACGGAGACCGGCTCCCCACGTGGCACGGGAATGAGGGAGGAGCAAGCCGCGGCTGGTAGCGGGGCGGCATCCTGGCATGTCGCCTCTGGGACAGTCTGCACGTCCACCAACGTGAAATGTGAGGAGGGCATGCTGAGGTTGTGTTGAATCAGGGAATTAAGCCAACAACCTCGACGCATTTTTTTAAATGACTCAACCGTTTGAAAGCTGGGGAGCCTTGGCAGTCCAGAGAGCAACCCCGACAGCGTCACGCGGGACTCCTTGGGGAGAGTGGTGTCTCCATCGTGCCGGTGCGTCCCGCCCCAGCTCTCTGTCCTCCTCCGCGATCCGCTACTCACTCTGCCCACAAAGTCCCAAGTGGCCTCCTTACCCTGCCGGATCCTAGGCTAAAGGCCCAAGGCAGAGCACTCCGAGGCGTTTAAACACCGGGAGCTGGTACCAGCTCCCTAGGCTGTTCTGGCAAAGCCCATGGGTAAACGGGTCCACGCCACTAGGAGATCTGTTACGGGACTGAGCCAAGGGCGTGGCGGCTAGGAGAAGGTCTGTCCGATCTGGCTTGCCCCACACCGTTGGGGATCACCGTTACGCTTCCGTACATTCTCAGGGCCCAGTTGTCTCCAGAAATCAAGCCGGAAGAATGCATTTTCTTCCATTATTTAGTTCTTACTTTTTCTGAAGTTTGCAAAGTGTAACTTTAAGCCAGAGAGAGAGAGAAAGAGAGAGAGAGCCAGCCTTTCTTGTTTATAAAAGTACCCCTTTAACATTGGATTTCTTTAAACAGCGAACTCTCTAGATTTTTAATAGTGATTCACTTATTATTCTGACTGGAGTTAAAAATAACTCAAAGGGTACCAGAGACACGCAGCGAAAAGTAACTCTCCCCCCTTCGAGGCAGGCACCATTACAGGTTTCTTGGGTACAGTCCTGTGCCAGAGCCGTGCCTGGTATGTACGAGCACGTGTGAGCGCGTGCCTTCTCCCTGGACACGTGATCACGTCCTGCACGCACAGTGCCCCGTGCCTCGCCGCTTTATTCGGCGATCGATCGCGAAGCTTATTCCCTGGCACTGTATGTGGAGCCGCCTCATTCTGTGTCACAGCTGGAGAGCATGACGCTGCTGAGACATGACGTCATCTGCATGGCCAGTCCCCTCGTGATGGGCATTCATTCTCTGCTGGAATTTTTTAGAGGATGAGGTTAACACACAGGAATAGGATGACCGAACAAGGTGTGGCTTAGCTGGTGCACCAGACGGACACGGGGCTAATGCCCTCGAGGAAGAACCCCCGCAGGAGTTTTAAACAAAAGAAGTCTGACAGGAGATGGGAGTCTTTGCTGGGGATGCAGATCACAGGGCGCTTACGTTGGACATACAGTGGGGGTTGGTGCTCATGTTGTGTTGCCATGGCAACCCGATCCCCAGGCATGGTCAGCTGCCTCTGAGAACCTTCACCCCTCACGCCATTCCGAGCTGACCCAGTGGGGCCCAGGAGGCCTCCAGAGGGAACGTTTTTTCCCCAGTTCTGTCCTCACTCTAAGCATCCGCACAGTGCCACACGTAATTTAGGTGCATCTCCGAGGACAGAATTTCAGGGAAAATGACTCACTGCTCACAGGTGTGGCTCCCCAGTTCCCGAGGGACCTGGCGAGCACCCCAGCACCTTGCTGTTGCTGTTAAGAGTTCTCAGATCCCACCGCTGGATGTGAGCGACGCTGGCTGGAAACTAAAACCAAACTGTACAACATTGACAGAAAAGAGTATTTCACAGCCCCCGGGGAAAAAGGAGTCAAATTGTGGTGTTTGGTGTAATTTTTCATAAAACGTGTTACGAGTGTTGCAGTTTGATCTGAAAAACAGGTTTGAGCCTCGAAAAGATAGTAGCCTCCCGCCTAATTCTTCTTAGTAAGAAAATGAATTGCTTCGGAAATGTACCACCTTTTAAAATAAGTCTGAGAACTATTCTAACGTATTAGTGACTCAGTTGAAAAATTAGGTAACTTTTAAAAGCCAAGCTTCATAGCTAGCATCTTAATTTAGAATACAGAATGGTAAACTAACATCTTAATTTAGAGTACAGAATGGTAAAAGCTGAGATAAAGCGAACGCTTAGGCACATAGAACATCGAACAAGGAGCAGCTCTGAGCATGAGTCGCTCTCAGCTCTCATGCAAGAGGTCCCGGCCAAAACGGGCGCCAGCTCGACCGAGTCGTGGCACCTTTCCACAGCCAGGGGCACCGGGGCCAGATGACAGTCCCCCCCTCCCCGGGGCCGGTCCCCTGACCCACAGAGACACACACGGGTAACTTTCCCCACCAATTTCAAAAGAATGCCTACGAATGGAGGACGCAGCAGATGGAAAGCAAATCCAGCTTCCGCCCCCTGGGCGGAGCCCATCTCTGTCCAGATGCTCCCCTGGGGACAGTGGTACCTGTCAGATGTG
Source organism: Pteropus medius (assembly GCF_902729225.1). Classification (NCBI taxonomy): domain Eukaryota; kingdom Metazoa; phylum Chordata; class Mammalia; order Chiroptera; family Pteropodidae; genus Pteropus; species Pteropus medius. The sequence continues at coordinate 24,870,469 of NW_024342471.1, forward strand.
CACATTGTCAGGCTGGTGGTCTTCAAGAGCCCTTCATTGAAGTAATGAAGCTGAAGGGCACATGCCAGCAGGAAGGCAGCAGGCAGCACACAGCTCCGACGGGCAGATTGCACCAGGCCTTTGTCATGTAACCTGGAGCGGTAGCGGAGAGAGCCTCGAAGCTTGCCAGGCAGGCCTCGACCGCGGTCGTCCTTGACAAAGACACTGTTCTCAGGGGCCCCCGTGGCTCTTTCTGTAGGTTACCAGACAGTATTTGATCATGAGGGCCCGGGAGCAGCATCTGAGAACGAGTCCCCAGAGGCCTAGGTGGGGCTGCCTTGGGCCCTCGGGGTTGTTAGGCGGTGGGCTCCTGTGACCTGAGACTTTAAGGGAGCCATGTGGGACGTGGGTGCGCGGTGTCAACGTAGCGGCAGCTGAGAGCTCGGGCCGTGAGTGGGGTTTGTTGATGGATAGTCTGCTGAAACGCTGAGGGGCGGGTGAGAACACCCTGGGGTGTCAAGTCCGTGTGCTCAGGGTCCCAACAGAGAAGGGGCGGTCTGGCAGCAAGGTCCGGATGGGTCCCTGTCCCTGGACTCGCGGCTCTGACCTTGCCTTGGGGCCGCCAGGGGCATGCCCGCAGGCCTAGAGGAGCTGGGAGCTTGGCAGAGGTGCCCAGATAGCACAGAACCGACCAGAAGGGCCCTTCCTGCCGTTGGCCCGAGGCCCCAGACAGAGCCCTTCTCAGACCCCCCGAGGGCTCGCCGAAGCAGCCCCAGCAGCACACGCAGGCCCTGGCGAGACACTGCTCTGCTTTCTCTGCCAGGTCCCCCGAAGGAAGCCTTGAGGCTGCTCCCTGTCTGATACCACACCTGCTCCCGACCCCAGAAGCCTGATTTCTGGCAGAACTGGGGCCTTTTAATAAATCGGACTGCAGGAGCGACTACCCAACAGCTTCCGCAACCAAATTCTTACCTCGCTTCAGACAGCCCCAGGGTTTGGTTGAAAAAAATCCAGCAACAATTTGAAACTGATAAGTGTAGATCGTGCTAAGGACCACCATTGAGTAAGAGATGGTGCCCGTCCAGAGGTACTTCAGGGTCCTTCTCCGTGAATTACAGTGTATCCGCAATTCAGACACTTTCCTTGCTGAAACGCACTTCGGGTGATGAGAGAGGTGGGGCCCGCACGAGCCAGCCAGGGCAGGAACCGGCTACAACTGGAGGGGCCACGGGAGGCTGGGAAGTCAGCGACTCGTGCAAAATCACGTTTCCCAGCAGAATTCTTTGGTGGCTAGAGCCCAAGCCGCTCTCATAGGAGGGTAGAAGCAGGTTTTTATGCGACACCAGAGTGAGGTCAGAGGTCTGTGCCTTTAGCTAATTTGCCTGCAGAAAGCAAAAGCTCGGAGCCTGGGAAGTTCACCCCCCAGAGCGCCAGGAGGCACCGGCCCGGGCTTCTGTCTGTGCGCGGGCGACCTGGGTGGTCTCTGTCTCCCATACACGCGCCGTCTGTCCTACCTGGGTGTCGGGACTGCTGGCTTATCTGGAGCCAGGTGTTGATGTGTCTAGTTGTAGAGCAGGCCGTGTGACCGTACCGATGAGTGCAAACGGGCCCCGACGGTAGTGCTCCGAGCCCTGTAGTCCTGACTTGCCGTGAGAGCCCCTGGGCTGGCTGGCCACTGACAGGTGCGGACCGGGCGGAGGAGGCGTGTGGCCCAGCCCTGTGCGTCCTGTCCCCTGGGCCTCTGAGCTGGCGTTTTCCCAGCCCTGTGCACTGGGAACGCTGGAATGCAGACGTGGAGGGTGCTGGGCAGCCGGAGTGTCAGGGTGAGAAGGACCTGAAGTCACTGGACCTCACCTTGCATCTGGTCCCTGGGGGCTGCTGCGTGAAATCGAACCGAGACCAGAGCTCAGCTCCACATTACCTAACGCGGCAGCTGCTAGGCTTGTCCCCACCCTCTGCAGACTTCATCCTCTCCCTTTCCTGCCGCTGCTGTCGGGGTGTCAGCCAACCCCGCCTGACCCGCGTCCCCTAACTCACTTGCTTTGGGGTCAGACAGTTGGCCGAGCGACTTGGGGTATGAAGCGTGCGAGCAGCAGAGCCTCCGTGGATACAGCACTAGCAACCGGCATCGCCCGGGGCTGGGCGGGACCAGAAGCCCGAATGCAGGGTCCGAGGCCAGCAGTGGCGGGGGGACAGTCAGGGACAGGAAAGCAGGGGCACGGAGCTGTGCCCAGGTTCACCTGGCATAGCACCACACAGCACGGAAAGAGAGATGTAGACGATCTTGTACACCGCCACCTTGTCTTCAAAGCTGACCATGGGAAACATGGCAGCACGGACGTCGATCCGACGCTTGGCCAGGAGACCCTTGAGGAAGGAGCCCAGGATGCCCACCGGGACACTGCAGGCCCTGCGCCAGAGGGAGGGAAGGGGAGCAGTCAGGGCAAGGCCCCCCAGCTCTGGCCCTCTTGCCCTCTCCCTAACTCCTCGCCAGCACCCGAAGGTGTCCTGGGGCGACCAGCCATAGCGTTGGTTTCTTTGGGATTTCTGCCATGTTCCCTCCTGCTAGGAGCTGCCACAGCCTGCAGGCCAGACATCTCTTGTGAACGGGAGCAGGAGGCTGCAGGGGTTCAGATGCTGAGAGGATTGGGCCCTGGGCATTGACGCCAGCTGGAGACCTCCCCGCCCCCTTCCGGCCGTGCCCAAGGCTGAGGAGGTCGTGCACCAGGGGTGGGACATCAGACTCCCAAAGACCCCCTGCTCACCTCATGCCCAGAGAACTCCAAATCTGAAGTGTCGAAGGACCAAGCCTGGAGCTGGAAGAGGCCCACCCGACACCCTGCCCTTGGCCCTGCCCTTGGCCCTGCCCTGAGCTTCTGGGAGTGGCTGGGACTACCTGGGACCACTGCCTGTGTGTCCCTTGAGAGCTGTCCGGGGCCAGCTGGAGGCAGGCCAGGAGCATGGGCCCAGGAGGCTCCTTCACCTTGTCTTTAGACCTGGGGGACCTGGGGGGCTTGGGGGGATGGTTCACTTCAAAATGTGCACAGACATGTCCTGCGAAGTCACTGGGGCAGGGGGCAGGCCTTCCAGGGTCCTCACTGCTCCCTTCCCCACATTCTCGCCTCTGAGCCGCTTCCTTCGCCTCTGCCAGCATCTGCCTCTCCAGAACCTGCTGCTGCAGCAGCCAGAATAAAAACGCATAGAGACTCTGCAGTGGAAAACAAACGGTGACTTTATTGCTTACCCGCAGCCTCCGCGGGACATGAATCATGAGTTTCCATCCTGTCACTGGGGCCAGGAGCGGAAACAGGCTTCTCTTTCAGAGGCCCTGTGGTCTCGGTGCGTGAGCTGCAGTGGCCCAGGTGAAGGGCCATCGGGGAGACAGCCAGACGAGTCCATACGTGTCCGGAGTGCTCCTAGTTCTCACCACCCATGCCGCGCCCCGCGGGGTGCACGGAGGGGCTCAGCTACCCACTCACCCGCCTTACAGAGGAGGAATTCGACGCCACAAGACGAAGACACACAGGGTCCCAGAGCCTGGGCCCCGCTTCCCAGCCTCTCTGCCTGACACCCCACCGTGCCCGCCGGGCACTGTGGTCTTTCCTGACGTGAAAAGCTCCCAGGCCCCATCCGCACCCCAGGAAGCAGGAAGAGAGGTGGCCCAACTTTGGCCCCCAAGTGGACACACAGCCGGGGGAAGGATCTGAGGTCTAGGTCACCGAAGAGCTGTTCTGGGGTGCCTGGACGCAGCTCCTCCCCAGACACGTGGAGCCCCACAGTGAAGCTGGGGACGACCAGGAGACACGCGTAGCCCACCAGGCAGATAGCTGCACAGGGCCGGGCCGTGGAGGTCCCGGGCCACCCAGGTGACAGGGCCCAGAGCAGCAGGACGGAGGCCACCCTGCAGGCCCACGCTGCTCTCACGGCACACCTTGGGGAACAGGGGCTCCAGAGTCTTCTCAGGACTCCATTTCCAAATCCAGCCCTGTGACCAGGGCGGCCGAGCTGGCGTTCTCCACATGGCACACCGGTTTGGTCTCTCAAATCCACTTTGGTGTGGAAGGCTCGGGTAAACTGCGTTTTGTCAACAGCCAAAGCTCCCTTTTGAGCAGGGGAGCTGAAGACTTGAGGCTCAGCTTCTCTCCTAGTCACAAAGCCGTCATCGGGAATCATGTGCCACCACGAGGCGATAACTAAGCAGCCTCCCAGAGCCCCCCACCCAAAATTTGTGGTTTCCCTACAGGGGACTGTCCTTCCCTTCTCATGTGATAGAAGGTTGGGCCCTCAGCTACGGGGGCAAGCAGAAGCCGCATTGTACCACAAAAAGCATCTGTGAAAATGACATGCGGTCCTCCAGCCCAGCCTGGGCCCCGGCACAGCACCGCCAGCTCCCATGGGACCATTGTCATGGATACCCAAGGCCTCACGCCCCTCCAAGCCGTCATTCCAACTATCGGGACCAAAAACACACTTTCTCCTTAAACATGAAGCAGGCTGTCCGCAAGGGCCAAATGACAAGGCAGAGTCTAGGTGGGCTGGGTCCCCAAGCCTACCTATCAAAGCCGCTGACGAGGAAAAGTCAGGAGCTGGGGCGGGAGCAGACGTATATAAACTAGTGGGGGGCAGTTCCTCAGCTTCAGTAAGCAGAGCCTGAGCAGGGCTTCACCCCAGAGCCTCACTCTCTTCTTCAGAAGAGGGGCTGCTGGAGCTGGGCTTACTGCGGCAGGAGCCGCCCCTGCCCCGCAGGCACCCCGGGGCAGCGTGGTCCACCCAGGGACTCCGTGGTCCACCCAGGCGCCCCACGTTGACTCCGAGGTCACAAGATGCTCTGTACATCCCGGGTCTCTCGTAAGATCGCCTTATGCCTCCTTCACCCACTAATTTACCTAAAAAATCTCAAAAAGGGACTGCTGTTTCCGGCACCCAGGCCTCTCCTGAGGAACTGTCCCCCATTCGGCCTCCCTCCCCTGATCTGCTCCAGAAAGAGACACAAGAGAGGACTCACTATCATGGTGATCAGTGTGGGGGTATAGCTGTACCTCATGGCAAGGTGACATAAGACTGAGGTGCCACGTGGCCCGAACCCACAAGTCCTGACTCCCTGGAGGTGGCAGTGTGTCCTGCAAGCAAAGGGCACTGCCACACTTCAGGCAGCAAGCAGGCCCTGCAAAGAGCCACACTGAGGCACGCAGCAGGACAGGGGACAGCAGAGCCTGTGACATGCAGGCAGGCTCAGTCCAGAAGGTTCCGTCTCTATGCATCAAGGGCTCAGCGCCACTGAGTAGCTCAGACTTGCCCACCATGGCCCTGCAACCTACCACGCGTCACCTGAGCACTACCCGTGTTCTGGTAGTGTATCCTTTCGAGCCTTGCCTGAGCCTGTCCTCGGGCCCAGCGGTGCCTTTTGCCAGCATGCTCAAGCCAACATGGCGGCTGTAAGCAGCTGTTCCCAGGGCGTCATAGAGGGCTTGGCAATTGTAGGCTCTTGGCAGATATTTCCAGAATAAATGAACAAGACAGAGGTTTCTGCTGCAGAGCCCAGTGCAGCTTTAGGGGTGCCTACTAAACAGGTCGTGGCATTCCATCCTTCAAGAAGCCATTTAGAGGCCTTCTGCATGCCCAGCCTGTGCTGGGCGTCGCAGGGGCCACTAAGGAGGTGGTGGCATCAGTTCTGCCCTCCAAGGAGTTAAGCGGTAGTTGGACAGAGTCACAGGACGAGTCAGGAGAGCCGGCTGAGACGGCACGTGGTGCTTTGTGCCGTTTGGAGCCGTGTGCCTCTGACCCCACAAGGGGAGGGGACGCAGGTCGTGCGCTGCCCGCACGTCTATCGGTGGTCACAGCCCCGCTTGCAAAACGTCTAGCACAGTGGTTCTCAGCCACAGGCCTTGCAGCCCCCAGGGGACGCCTGGCAATGTCAGAGACGCTTCTGGCTGTTAACACTGGGGCGGGGGGAGAGGGATGATCCTGGCAGCTAGTGGGGGGTGGGCTCAGGGATGCCATGTCCCGGACGGCCCCCAACAAAGACATGTCAGCCCAGAACACGGGTAGTGCTCAGGTGGCGAGGCGCACGGTCACCTCAGCCCTGCTGCCTTTTTCCTCCTCGGTAAAGCGGTGACGGCCCCTGTTCCTGGGCTCCTTCCATCCCGTGGGAACGGAAGGAGATGGCACGTTCTGAAGGTCCCAGGCAGTGCTCGGCTCACGCACTTAAAAAGTTATTGTTCTTTAGGTCCATGATTATGGACCTAAAAATGGCCAGACTGAAACAGAAACTCATGGGCTTCACGCCCACAGCCCATGCTTTTCTTGCCCAAAGAACATTCCCCAGGAGAATGTGGGGTGTGACTTGGCTTCTCTGGGGAGCTGCCTCAGTGCTCCCACGTGCGTGCCCAGGCTCATTGTAAACCTCTGTGACAAGCCGACCGGCCCTGCTTCCTGGGAAACACATCGGGAGAGAGCCCCAACCCGACCGGCCCCCTGGAAGACACCGGTCCCTTCCCTCCTGCCTCTGCGGTTCGCTGTCTTTGGGATAAGGAGTTCCCATGCTCCGCGTCTAGGGCTTAGAGGCTGTCGCTGGGGTGCGTGCATCTCTTACCTGACACTGTCTCACTCTTCCTGGCGGGCCCAGGCCTAAGCCTTGCCCCTTGCCACGCAGAAGGGGGAGGTCCTGCCAGCTCCCCCCTGGGAAGGGCATCACCTGGCAAAGAAGGGAGGGCAGCCTTGATGGGAGGTCTGAAGTCGTGGGCTTCATGGTCTTCCTGGAATGCTCAGGTGGCCCGGAGACCAGACCCTGGCAGGGAGAGCTGCTTTGGGTTAACTTTCTGGTGACGAAAGGCCATGTGAAACCCCAAGAGATGTGGTGTCTTGCTCCGGGCAGAGCTGTGGTGTCTAAAAGCCTGTCCCACCTGTCCCCGCTCCAGTCCCTGGGCTCGTCGCACCAGTGCTGGGACAGCCTCTCGCTGCTCTGCCGCCTGCAGCCTGGCCTCCTGCCTCATCTCTTCTTCGTTGAGCTTCTCGAAGAAACGTCCTAGGCCGTCTGCATTCCGTTTTCCCTCCCCACCACCAGCACCCCCCACACACCCTGGGGGGCCCTTTGTGATCTACACAGTGGCATTTAAACTCCCTGGCGTCTTGGAGTTCTCATGTGTCCCTCCATTCAAGGTCCTGTGACGTGCCACGCATACTGCAATGAACAAAAACAATCCCTGTTCTTGCGTCCACACTGCGTCCAGTCTGGTGACAGATACCTTGGCGAACCACACATGCAAACGTAAAGTCACGGCTGTGATCAGAACCACAAGAGGTGCACAGGGGTCAGGGCGGCTGGGTGGCCTCCGGGAGAGGGTGAGCGCTGAGCTGAAGGAAGGACTAGTGAGGGCCGATGGAGGCAATGGGGGAGCGAGCAGTGAGCCTGAGCAGCTCTCTGTGAGAGGGTCGAGGAAGGAAGCCTGGGACCTGGAGCCCCGAAAGCCAGGAGGGGCGTGGCGTGGTGTGGCATGGCGTGGCGTGGCGTGCTGTTAGACAGGTCGCAGGGCCCTGGAGGCCAAGTGGAGGAGTTGGCCTTCATCCTAAGAACAATGGGGAGCCATTGGAGGGTTTACGTGGGGAGGGGGCAAGGTTAGGTTTACTGAAAAGGATGTGTGTCGCTGCTCCACAGAGAGGAAACTGGGTGGGACCATGCCACGGGTGCAGAGGTCCAGTGAGAGCAGGAAGCCTGCTCTGGGTCGGGAGGGGACTGAAGAAGGAAGCCAGCGATGCCAGAGAAACGAGGACCGTGCGACAGCATCCTTGTGGTGCGTTAGGTAGGGAGACATGCTGCTCACAAAACTTAGCAGGATGCAGATGCCACCCACGAAGCAGGCGTTCAGCAGGGCGAGCAGGCTGGGAGGGCGTCCCGAGTCTGGTGTGAGGCAGGTGACGTCGGAGGGCCTGGAGGACACCTGGCTTCATCCTCCACTGTAGCCAAAGCCGGGAGCTACTGATGTCACATCAAACACATACACTTCGCCTGGGATATCTCCGTGATCAGTAATGACCTTCCATCACCTCCATGCTCTGGAGACCCAGGCCCTGCTTCAGGTCAAGCTCTTTCTCCACGTAGTCTTGCCGGAGGAGCCGGCTTTCACCCAGCGGCCCTAACCAAAGTAGTTGAGTGAGACTGAAGACACCCAGCTACCATCCCCCGAGACCAAAGCCAGCCAGAGGCACCGTCCCGAACCGGAAGGGCTTCCAACTCTGCCTCTGCTCACCTGCATGCACACACGCCCTAGCCACGGGCCTGCATGCTAAATTCTGGAGGACAGAGCCCCAGCCTTGTAGGCGAGCTGGTCTCCTGTCACTCAGCCCAAGTGATCAGGCCAGTCTCCCTACGGAACCTGGTGGCAGAGCCACATATACATCTCAATATGTGTGTTCCAAGTGGTTTGTGGAAGGCCCTCCTAAGACACTGTCCCATCACTCAGAGCCGAGGTCGAGCAAACGGATCTGCACAGAAATGCTCTTTAAAATGCATTGCGTGCGAGAGTTTAAAGAGTGCTTGCTGCAGAGAGAATTTCAAAAGGGAGCGAGCGGGTGATGAACGACCTCAGGTTGTCACCAGGCTGAGGAACACGGCTGTGTCTGTCGCTGGTACATAGAGTGTGGACGCAGATCACCTGCCGGGCTCTGCCTGGGGCGGGGGGACCTGTGGGACGAGGGTAGGCGCAGTTTCCAGCTCCTGACCGTCTCACACAGTAAGGTTCTTATTCGGATGAAAAGTGAAAGGAGTCACGGGGGAGGGGACCCCATGTCCCTTAGGGGTAGGGTCTCAGCTTCACGGCTCCCAAGCAGAGGAAACTTCTGGGAGGCCCCCTCGAGGTGTGGACAGGCGGGTGTGATTGTCTTTTGTTTTTCGTGTTTTAGCAAATCGAGCAGATTTGTGTCCCGAGTCGGGGCAGAAAGCAGCTCGTCTATGGTATGTGGACGACATACTTCTGTTTCCTGTCCTCCTGGAGCTCTTGGTGAGGTCGAAACTGGGATGAGCTCCTGGCAAGCTGTCACTAACGTGCCCCGAGCCCGGAGCCCCGCGGTGGGCACGCGGGAGAGACAGCCCCCGGGGTCTGCACTCCGAAGCCCTCATGGGGCCTCCCATCACTAAGCCCCAGGTGGCAGGCTCGACACGGAGCAGGTGAAGCCGCGAAGGCACCGGGGGTGAGGCGTGGTGGGCTGGAGCGGGCTGCCGGGCGAGTCACGTCGGCCACTGGCTCTCACTTCAGGGGTGGCGCAGCCGCGCGCAGATTTCCCTTTTCCTGTCTCCCAGACCCTGCCGGGGTGCCGGGTGTTGTCACAGGGCTGTGCGCAGAACCCTCCACGACAGGATGGGCCTGTCCCGCCAAGGCGAGCCAGAGCGTCATGGGCCTGGAGCGCTGGCGTGGGCGATGGCTCATACAGGCGGCGTCTTCCAGGATGGGCAGCTTCTCCTCCGGCTCAGGAAGCTGGGTCCGTGATCTGGCACAGTTATTTGCTTCTGGGGGCTCCAGCCCCCATGCGTGATGAACAGCGCCTGCTAGCCAGTCCCCAGTGCATCTGTGTACCCTCGCCACACCTGCCCCTTCCGTATTTCCACCCACATCTGTAGTGAGAAGCAGTGAGTGATAATGGGCATTGGACGTCACCCTGTGCTGAGAAGCTGGCCCCTCGCTCACCACCCGGGCAGGCCATGTTCACTGAGCGAGCATGTGCCCGGCAGTCATGGGGGCCAGGTGCAGGCGGGCCACGGGGCAGACCTCTGGATGAGCTGCCACCGGTGCCATCTTGATTTGCTGACTTGGGGTTTTTCCCAGTGGTTTTAACCCGACTTTGGGCACATTTTTACGGCAGCCTTCCCAGCTCCTCCTGCGAGGGGCCCGCAGAGCACGCCTTTAAAACAGAGGCTCTGCCGCTGCAGGGCCTGGGCGAGTTCCAGTTCCTCCAGCCAGTGCCGGCCACTGCCCTCCGCCTCCGTCTCCTCATCTGTGCAATGAGGAGGATGATAATGTAAAGTACGTGATTCTGATCGTTGCTATCACTGTGACCATGAGGACATTCTGGAAAGAAAGTCTGTGGCTGCCGTGGCACGTGCACCCCTCCCGCCATGTCTCAATTGGGCTTCCTTGCCGCCTGAGGTCCGCAGCACGGAGCACAGCTCCAGATCTTCCCTTTTCCTTGGCGACCTCGTGCGGAGCACCTCCAGCGCCTCTGTCTCTTCCCATTTCTGGAGGAAAACATGGCTTTCGAAGCCCCAGCCATCGACAGAGTCGCACCATGAGAGCACTCAGTACCTAAGCAGCCTCCCATGGGAAGGCGAGACCACGGGGCAGATGTTGAAAACGGGCTGCTTGCCCGCAGGAAACCCTGCGGCCGAGGTCCCTGGACCCCGAGTCAGACTCCTTCCCAGAATCCCAGCTCTGCTCAGCCCTTCAGGCGGGGTGGCTCTCTGCCGGAGGGCTGGGGCCACGAGTGATGATTTAAAACACCGAAACTATCATTTTAACAGGTGAGCAGCATGAAAAACCATGGCGATAGCTCACATTCTTCTGGCCAGAGCCGGTTTTAAAAGTCCGGCGTGTGTCGCTCTTACAGCATGTTGCAATTCGGCGGCTAAAGTTCTGTCGGAAGTACTTGACCCGCATTTTGATTTCATAAAACTTAAAGTGCAAAACATAGATCCCCACATCCAAGCCGTTCCAAACAGACTTTAAAGTTTTCCAATAACCGAGTCTGGTGTTAGTTTTTAAAATTTCGCTTTAATTCGGTAAAATAAGTCATCTGCTCCTCAGTTGCGTGAGCCACATTACAGGTGCTCAGAAGCCACATGTCGCCGGTGTCTGTGGCCCTGGATGGTGTCCCCGGAGAGTTTCCTCCCCCGCACGGGAAGGGCTGCTTACCGGGCAGCGCTGCTCTAGACCAGTGTCCCGGGGGACCCTGCGATGGTGCGCGCCTTGACGGGCAGGTGGAAGGTGGGGCTGCTGAGAGGTGGCACTCCTGCCAGGCTCCATGTCAGGGGTGGTGAAGCTCCAAGACAGGAAGTCAGGGCAGGGCTGGAGATGGCACGTGCCCAGTCCCGGCCTCCTGCTGAAGCAGCGCCCCGCGCCCCCTTCTCAGGGCTCCTACCTGCTGTAAATCAGGGTTGGCGAAACCGCCGCGTGTTTCTGCGAGCGCGTCATAAGGTAACATCCCGGAGCATTTCTCCGAGGGTTTGCAGAGGTGATGCTCAGTGGCCTGTGTCTGTCTCCATCAACGAGCAGCTATACTTTTTTGCCACTTTCACACATTAAACAGAAATATGCTTCTTCGTAACTTCCACCCTCCCGCCCTCTGTTCCCTGGAGCTGCGTGGAGATAAGCTGACTGCCTCGGCCACACGGTAGCCCTTCAAACGTTCCAAAGCGACTGTCACATCTCCTTAATCTCTGCTTGCACTCGAAACCATCACAGCCAGTCTGTTTAGTACTATGGGAGGAGAAACTTAGTAAGCAACTCTCAGTCAGTCACACTTTAGTGAGAATTTGCTCATCAGCTTGCTTTCCTCTCTAAGGGAGGGCAGATGAACAAATGGTCGTAGCCCTCCGTGGACAACTTACCCCAGGTTGTGGGGCCCACTGTGGTAGCAAGAGGATCGGTGTACAGTAGGACAGCAGCAGAATCAGAGGATTTACAGCCCCTGGCCAGCCAAGACCTGGGTGGAGGCGGAGCTTCCAGGATTCCATGTGATTGGTCCTGGTGCGTGCGGTCATCCCCAGCAGCCTGCGTGCAGAGAGCCAGCTGGGAAGTCACCAGATGCTGCTATGGACCCCCTCAGGTCCAGCACACCTCCCTGGCAGCACCTTCACCTTTGCCTTCTCTGCCCCAGCCAGCCCTTTGCTTGGGGGGCAGGTGGCCAGACTCAGGGTAGAGGTGAACAAGGACCCTTCCCAGCTGCCTCAGACCAAACCCTTCTTAGATGGCCTTTCTTCCAAATGCCCCCAGGACCGACTTCAGGGGCTTCCCACATGCCTTCCCGTGGCCCCCTGCCCTCCCCTTGCTTGGCACTCGTCACATCGCCCAGCTGCTTGTCCGTCTCCCCCATCTGTCTTGTGAGGCGTCGTCTGTCTTGGTTACAGTCCTATTCCTGGCACCTGATTGTTCATCACTTTCCTTTCTGAAGGGCGTTGCGAGCCACTCTACTGGTGAACCCTAAACAAAGCAGCGTCTGTCCTTTCTGGCCCCGTGTCCCCTGGGCCAGTGCCTGGCATGCTATAGAACCTTAATATAAAGACTTGCCGAATGAATGAACAGTGTGACATAGCAGCAAATAGCCAGACATGGAGGGAGGTGGGCCTTCTCTGCTTCCAGTAGGGTGTGACCGCGGACGCAGACCTTCGATCCGCCGGCCACACTGGTCTCTCCCTGAGCTGACCACACGCTTGCCCTTGGCTTTCGGGATGTGGGGCCAGTTCTACATCTCACCCACACTTTCTCTCACGTAGTCAGTAAAATATCGACAGGAGTGGCTTTGCTGGCCTGAAGTGAGCCCTCTTGGGACAGTAAAATGCCACCCGACCCAGGCTCCCTGAAGAGCCACCTCCCACCAGGAGGGCAAAGCCCTCCACTATCCATGGAAGTGGGCACAGTCTGGGCCTGTACGAGGTCCTGGAAGAAGGGGAGCCGGTCGAGGACAGGCTGCCCAGGCGCCTGGCGGTGAGGGTGGCCGTGAACATGCAGAGGGTGCTGAAGGCCAGGGCGCTCAGAGCCCGGCGGCACGCCCACCAGGAGCCCAGGCCTAAGAAGGCCCCAGAGTGCATGGCTGAGGTCCTGGAAGGAGAGACCATCCCTGGGGAGACAGCCCCATCCACACGACTGACAGCCCCGCCTGGCCCGGAGCCCCGACCCACTGCTCTGAGACCCAGCCCTGGAAAAGCATCTCTGGACACAGCCTGCAAGACCAGCTGCCACAGCCACAGGTCCCAAAGAGCAGCACATGCAGGCTGCGAGGCAGGGGTGACCCTGCAGATGCCTGAGCTTGGGGCATCTCGGGGTAGCCTGAGCCCGTCCATCCGAATAGCAGCACGACCTGATGGAAAGTGTGACTCCGCCTTGGTTCCACTGAGTCCCAAGCTGCCGTGGCCCGTCATCGCTCTTCTGTGCCCAGGAACTCACCGTTAGGTCCTCTGCTGGACCACTGAGTCCAAGAGCCCCCCTTCTCTCTGTGGCCATTGCCTCGTTCCCTTCAGCAGCCCCGCCCAGCCCGACGCCTCCCTGCGGTCCGTCCACCCTATCGGGCAGCGCGGTGCTGGCCCACCACGGGGACCTCTCAGTACCTGCTGCGCCCAAGAGAATGGTCACCAGGGCCTTCTCTGCGGGGGCGGAGCCGGGGTGGGGAGACGGGCTCCAGGATGGTTTTCAAACCCAAAGTGAAGGCACCAGCTTTCAGGACAAAGTCCTTACCTGTCCCCTCAGCCCCCTTGGCCTTCTCATCACTGACCTCAGAGTGTGAGTGGTGATGTCATCCTCAGAATCATTCTCACGATCCTGGAAAAGTCAAACACACCAGCCCGACAGGACCCTGCTCCCTTCCCCGCAGGACAGATGGATTATTGCTTTAGCATCTGGAGACCCCACGAAGGGCTCTGAATGAGTGTCTGCCCTCTGCTTGTAGATTAGGGGCCGTGGCCCCGAGAGAGATGACTTGCTAAGGTCACACAATGCAGGCCAGGTCGGGGGCAAGAGCCCACTCCTCTTCAGAGCAAATCTAACTTGACAAATTCTCATCGTCATCCTTCCGATATGATTTAGGGAGGGGCCTCAGGCCACATGGCATCAGCTTTACCTCAGAGGGGCTGGAGACCAAGGTCAGCCACACAGGCGGTCAACAATGTTTATGTGACCAAGTCCCAATAAAAACCGTGGACACCGAGGCTCAGGAGCATCCCCACTGGGCAGTGCTCATGTGTGGTCACACGTGACTGGGAGGACTGAGCGCTGTCCACGACTCCATGGGGAGAGACAGCCAAAGGCCCTGCCTGGAGCTGTCCTGGCCCTCCCTGTGCCCCCGTGCCCTCCCGCGTACCGATCTCCCTCTGCGTCCTCTCCCGGGGATGGACCGCAGCTGGGATGATGAAGCCTTGCCAGTTCTGGGGAGGGCTTCCAGCAAATGATTGCACTGAGTGGTGCATTCACTTTGCACAGATGCATCGTCCATCCGGGCATCTGTTTCCCCCTCATATTAAGGAAGATGGACGAGAAGGTCTCCTGGTCCCTACAGAGGCACATGCATTTAAGTCGGCTGTGTGTGCAGGCTGGCGGCGGGAGGAGGTGTTCCAGCTGAAAGGGTGACTCCCTGACAGCGCAGCCTCAGGCAGGCACTGGTGTGTGCAGCCCAGGATGGGTCCCTCCCCTGCCCCTGGCTCGGAGGACCGTGCCCTAGAGAGTGGGTTTGGCCAGCCGCGGAGGAGCCGCCAAAGCTCCTTCCCACATGCTCAGTTCCTGCCTTTTGTGGATAGTTTTTCTTCCACTGGTGTACGGAGTAGCTGTTACAGGCCTGGCACTGTTCAGTGCTGGGGACACAAAAGGCACACAGACAAAACTGCCTGCAGGAGCCACGTGCTCCTGGCAGAGGAGGGTCCCATGCCCGTTAGCCTGCAAAGGTGCTGACGAGGCCTGCAGGAACGACCCTTTTTAACTGTGAGGAACTCAGCGTTTCTCTCTCTCTCCTTTGTACCCTATGAATGCCACCGGCTTCTCGTGGAGCACGTGGCCCCACACACCTCCTAGTCACAGAAATAGCCACAGAAGCGTGCTCGGCAGGACCATGTGAAGCGATGGCTAACGGAGCAGAGTAGGGACTGGCAAAGGACCGTGCTTTTCATCACAAGCGTCCAGGACTCTGGTAAATAATGTACACGCGTCACTTCAGTGACGCGGCGATGGGGGTCACGTCATCCGGCAACAGGTCACGGTGCAGCCATCGACTGAGCAGTACGCAGTGGTTAAAAGGAATGAGGTGAAGCTGCCGTACTGAGGTGGGAAGGTGTCCACGGTACCCCGCCACGGAGAACGGGGACTGCGAGGCATTCGGGGCCCCCTCGCGTGTTGGTACAGGCGTGGAGGGAACACGGGACAGCGCGCCCCAAACAGCTTACGGGAGGTGGCTGGTTTCCAGCGGCCAGATCATGAATGCTTCCCCTTCGCTTATTATCCATTTCATCCAGGATTTAATCTTTTGTAGTGAGCACGGATTTCTATTGTAATCAAAAAAGAGCTTGTGCCGTAAAAATACGTAAAGATCAATTTAGAGGAAGTAAATGTACCGCACGTTTACTAGACCACCACAGGGCTCAGGAAACTGGAAGAAGGGTCCCGGGTGGAACCAGGGGAGGAAGGGGAGCGTCCAGCACCCCCTTGGAGGGGGGCAGCTCCGGAGTAAGGGCGGGGCCGTGAGGGGGATCCTTGGGAGCTGGTCTGTCTTACTCTTCAGGTTGGGTTGTGGATGAAACAGCACGCCCAGTGTCACTGGGGTCTCAGATCGACGATGCATCATCTTTCAGTTCAAGTCTGACCCATGAAACATCTGGGACAGACTTATACTAAAAAAAGTCTTTTTTTAATCTGAAATTCCAGCATAACTGGGTGTCCTGTATTTCCTTTTGCTAACTCTGGCAGTGCTGTTTTAGGGACCTGGGGCCTTTGAGATCTTGATGAAGAAAAACTCGATGAAGGCCCTCTTCTGAAAAAGCGCCCAGGCCCCACTTTGCAAACAATCCAGGAGTTCATGGAACTCTGAGTTTAGGCCAGGGCTCAGCAAACTTACTGCGGAGCACCAGACAGTAAACGCCTGCCTTAAGTGAGCAGGAAGAACAGCCTATCCCTGTGCTAACCCAGCGGTCCCCAACCTTGGTGGCACCAGGGACCGGTGCTCCCATAAGAATCTAATGCCTGACGATCTGAGGTGGAGCTGAGGCGGTGATGCCGGCGCTGGGGAGCGGCTGTAAATACAGATGCTTCGCTCACCTCCTGCTCTGCGGCCCGGTTCCTAACAGGCCACGGACCAGTACCGGTCCACAGCCCGAAGGTTGGGGACCCCTGTGTTAACTGACTGGAAAGAAATGTCCCTCTGTGCCTGAAAATAGTTTATAGTTCCACCTCCTGTTTAGATACAGGGTTTGTGACACAGGCTGGCCGTGGTCCTCCACAGCTTTATGAGACAAGGAGGCACGAAGCGGTTCACATTGCTCCCTAGCAAGATCCCAAGGACGTTTTTCTCTGCTACACAGTGGAGTCCGCAGATTCAGTGTGATTTGCTCCTTTCCCACTCCACCTGTCGGGGACTTTTAGCGTGGGGCCACCTACCTCTCACGGAGCTGGCCGCAGGTCTGGGGAAGAGTGGAACCAGGACCAGAAATGGCGGGAAGACCCCGGGGAACCCATCATACTTGAGTGAAACAGCTGAAGGAGAAAAGAGCGAGCTGAGACCGAGGTACCACGGGCCGCCCCGAGACCGAACTGAAGACAGGGCAAGTCAGGGGGACAGATGTGCTGAAATGTCATTAAGAGGGTCTGGAAGAAACAACCCGTCAGGATTTGACGCTTATTGTTTCCAAGTGGTTTTTGAATTATCAGGGTTGTTTTTTTTTTTTTAAGGAAACAAATAATTCTATAGATTCATCTCTCCAATCAGTGGCCTGCCTTTGAAATTAACCATTTCTCTGGCATCCCCTCTGATTGGGATCACGTCCCTCCTCGGTCATTCCGAAGTGCTATTGTGCCAGTTGTTATTCGCTTAGCCACACACAATGTAACTTTGAAATGTGATGGAAAAAAAAAATTAGCATTTCCAGCGAACTGGAAAGAATGCATCTGATTTCAAAATGTGTACTTAAACAAGAAAAAGCGCACCCAAATTGATTCTACCAATTATAGGGCTTCTTCCGCCAAGCCAAATCTGAAACGCGTTTTTGCAAAGGGACAACTTTATTTATGATTTTTTAGGGGAAGGAAATATGAGGATCCAGGCACAGGGAAAGAAAAAAGCCTCTTGAGGATTTCGAAGAGCTCGGATTAATCAAAGCAGCTGCTTTTAAGCCATGTGCCCCCACAGAGGTGTGAATTAATGAGCAATTTATGCAATGAATATATATTTTTTTCTTTAATGATCTAGGTATTTCTGACGAACGTGCTTCTTCTGACTTCAATTCTCCAGATACTTCTCTGAAATTTTCGCTTCACTTTGCATGTATAATCAGAGCCTCAAGTTGTTGGGAGTGCAGGTCTCAGAGTGGTGGGAACCTCTCTCGCCCTCCCATACTCATGCAAATCAGACCCGTCACTGCCCACTCAGCCTCAACTCTTGCCTGAATCCTCTTGAATGAAGCATCCATTCTGGAACTGTCCTTAGGCCAGCGTCTCTCAGGCTGGTTTAGGGGAGGGGGTTTTAAGAAGAATGTGGACCCTGGACTCCACTCCTGGAGAGAGAATCAGCAGGTCTGGGAGGGCCTGGGAACCTGTATTTTTTAGTGGTTCACGTTGCAGAGGGGCCAAGCCCTCCGGGCCCCCCACCCACTCACACAGTGAGAAGAAGACACTCAGTGTGCCAAGCCGGCTGGTCTGCCACCTCGTAAGGGCCACCTGTAGCCCAGAGGCGACCCTGGGGGCTGGCGGGGTGTGAGCAGTGAGAAGGTGGGGTTCCCTTTCGTTGCAGTTCAGAGCCCCAGGAGGGTGTGGGGTCCTAGGAACAGCCTGAGCCTGCCGTCCGTGTCGTCCGTGGGTCCCTGACCACGCTGGGCCTAGTCCTTGGGCTCCGTTATTGTCCCGGCCTCCAGGAAACGGGGAGGGGTTGGGGCACGAAGCGGTGGAATTCCCAGGCTGGGGCCTAGAGTGTGTCAAGGTCAGTCTTATCTCCCCCTGCAGCTTTGTCAAAATGGACGGCCAGGTTGCAGGAAACAGGAGTGGGGCCCGCCAAGAAGGCTGGAGCCATTGAAAGCCCTGGGCAGCGCATGCCGGCTGGTGGAATGTCCCTTCCTCTCTCGAAAACAATCGGGCAAGCTTACCTGGGAGCAGGGAGCGCGGCAGCAGAAACCTTCACCTTGGTGGCCAGAGCCACCGCTCGCCCAGCCGACAGCCTTCGGGTTGTTTCAGAGGTAGGACTGGGGTCTTTGCATCCGCCTCCCGCCTGTCTTCTGGGCACCCCCCGAGCAAGCCCTTTTAGAAAGCCGGAGGAGGGGAACGGAGCGGGGTGTGGATCATCGTGATCGGGAACGGCATGAGCCTCGGTCAGAGGGAACGTCCTTCTCTTCCGGACCCTTCTCCTCGGGCCCAGCCCCTCCCGCCTGCGGCGCCGGGGGCTCCAGCGTCGGTCCCCAGGCCACCTTTTCTCCGCTTTGCCTCACTGAGGAGCAAAGGACGGGGACCTGGTTCTGAGACAACCTGAGGTGGACACCCTCCCCCACCCGCAAGACTCATCTCCCCACCCGAGAACTTTCGGGAACCGAACTTCAAGTCAGGAGAGTGCTGCGGTGGCCGCTTCTTCCGGACAGTCGGACAGTCGGACAGTCGTCCCCTTTGCCACATTTCCATTAGCACCAAAGTCACCGCCTCCAGAGCCTGGCACTGCCCAACGCGGACGATTGTTTTCTCGTTAGTCCCATTCACGCTTACCTGCGACCTTCATTAGACTCGGGGGTATAAAACGGTCATCTCTGGGCACACGGGGCCAGCTGGATCCATGCCCCCCACACCCACTCGCTCCAGCGTGGAGGGTGGGCATCCGGCTCTGGTCTCTGGAGCGCGTCAGTACAAAGCCGTCCCCATAGGGTCCCAGGGAAGGTGGCCTTACACCCTCCTGGAATCTACCCTCTGTTACCCGAAGGTCCCCCACCCCCCAGGCACCGATCTGGGTGAAGAATTGCCAGCTCCCTGTGCCTGGGGACGTGTGGGGGACCACGGGGTGGGGGTGCAGCTACTCCCACAACCCCGCATGGGCGTTCCGCCCAGAAGCCATCTGTCCCTGATCCAAGCCCCCAAATGGCCACCGTTTCCACTCAGCAGCACGTGCCTGTGGCAGGCACAGTTCTACTTAATGGGTTTCCGCAGGAATCTTAGGAAAGTCCCATCCCATAGAACTTACCAGGTGGCGACGTGTGATGTTGCCAGCGTTTGGCCGGCTGTGACCTACAAGACCAGTTCCGAGCCCCATGGCTGCCAGGAGGGTTCGGCTCCTCCCCCTTAGCACGTCCCTCAGACCTGGATTTGAGTCCCGTCCTCCGTCAGCGTCACCGTGGGCAGGTGGCCTGTCTCCGAGTCTCTGCGCCTCCGTGAGGGGCATCGCACCTGCACTTTTTGGTTCATCGATCGAGCGGGCAGTGTGTGTGGCCATCACAGTCGGCTCTCGGCTGTCTGGGTTCTTTGTTCTCCGCAGCTCAGCTGCGGGCAGGTCCTTGAAACGCCTGCCTGCTCATGTCTGTTTCGTGCCTAGTGGTCTCCAGTACCGTTTTCGGGATTGTCTTAAAAACCTCAAAAAGGCCTTCCAGAAACATCTCCACAGACCACCGAAAACTATAGTGCCCCAGAAACTTTCCTTTCCCAAGCTCAAGCCTAAATCAAAGTTGGATGGAAGGATTCACTCGGCTTTCTAGAAGGAAATGACGGAAACGAGAGGTATCCAAGAACTCGTGCGCGGAGAGCAGGCTGTGAGCGGCTCTCAGTGTGTGGGCACCTCGGGCGTTTCGAAGGCACCTAGACAAGCCGGGGCCTGGGGGTGCTGCCTCTGCGCAAGGTTGTGACAACTGCATGTGTCCCCTCTAGCCCTTCTCCTTGCCCCGTGAGGACAAACCACTGCCCTCCCCCGCTGGAGCCCCTCCCCTGCGTTCCCACACCATGATTTGGAGCTCACTTGCATTTAAGCGCCCCATAAAGCAGGACCGCCCTCTGTCTGGCAACTAGTCTTCAGACTCCGGGGCTGTGGCGCGCTCCCTGGCACTGTCTCTGAGGGTGGGCTGCAGGCAAGGATTGATCCAGCCGCACCCTGGAGCTCAGTAGGCCTCCCTTATCAGCTTGGGGTTTGTGGCACTTAAGGCATAAAGGGCGTCAGGAATGGGCGATACATACTCAAACGGATGGAAAATGCATCCTGACGTGGAATGGGAGGTGAAGGTCGCCATGTCTGCACAGAGGCGGACAGACCCAGCAAAGGAGCACGGTGACTTTGGGGAGCCTGCCGCTGCCCCCTTACGACAGGACACCTGGATTCACAGCTCGGCAGTCACCGACAGCTCGGTGCAGATGCCAGGTCCCCGGGAGTAACGTAGATTCGCTGCGGCGATGGGGGCGCCGCGCTGCGCTGCGCGCTCGGGTTTCAGCCACCAGAGTTGCGGCTCTGCGGTTTTGCACGTCCGCAGGCTTCGCCGTGCTGTTGCTCAGTGTTGTTTTCTTGCATTCCTTAAGGAAGGATTTGAAAAGGAACTTTTACGCTACCATAGTGAGTGGAAAAATCTGGATCACTTGCCACATATAGGAAATATGCAAAAAGACACAAGTCCATGCTCATCAGCTTCATAACCATTCGCACATCAACCAAAAGCCTCCCCATCTCGTTGAGGAGATGGGGGTTGAGGGGCCACAGGCTCTGGATTAGGCCGCGGCCCCCCACGAGAGGGTGTTGAGGTGTGTTCTAGTTCGGCAGACACCGAATCATCACGGAAGCTCAGTGAAGCAAAGAATCTTTGGAAAGCGAGTGCAAAATGGAAAATTCGAAGACCCAGGCCGGGGCCCGGGTGCCGGGTGCCCCCAAGGCCACGCGCTTGGGTCTATTTCATAGGGATTCATCATCCGTAGCCTCGGTGCGTTGTTCATAACAAATTAGCACTGTACCGGGTGTTTTGTAAAGGAAATTTAATTTTATATATTTATTTCTGAGCACCTATTTCTGGTTCAAAAATCAAAACTTAACAAAGGGGATGCGTGGTGGGGGGAGGTGTCCTGCACACTGCCCACCCCCCTCCTTTCTCTGGCCTTCCGCTCCCCTCCTGGGAGGCGGCCAGCCTGGGGACGCACGGGGTATATACAAGCCAGTGCATACGTGTGTATTTTTTCCTTTTTTTTTATAAACACAGATGGCAGCATACCATAAACATTGTTCTCCACCAGCTGCAACAATGCGATGACGCGTCTGCTCTCACAATGAGCCTCCTGCTTCTGTTTTTAGCGCTGCGTGGTGGTTCCACTGCCGAGGAGGCATGGGGTCATTCTCCCAGGTCCCCACCATGGCGGCAGCAGCACTTCCAGCCCGGGGCTATGACCAGCCAGGGCCCCGTGAACAAACCGCCCGTCCTCACGGGTCGGCGAGGGGACCGCACGGGACGACCCCCAGCGGCGCAGTCAGCATGTGCTTCGGAATGTCGTTCTGAATGTGTCTGTGGTGTTCTCGTCCCTATGGGATGGAAATCTGGTCTGAGGAGGTCAAGTTCAGGGCACATGAGCTCCAAAGAGTTGCTTTTCATTTTCTGCATTTCAAGAACATGCCTCTCCCAGCCTCAGTCTTTAGAAAAAAGGATAATTCCGTTTGAGCTGCGCAGCCCCTGACTGTGTTACCTATGAATTATGGATTTTTTAAAAGATGGGAAGGCATGTGAGATATTGAATTTCCAAGCTGGTTTTATCCTTCTCGGTTTAAAGTTCACCTTCCGATTCTGATTTGGGTGCTGCTTGCAAAGTGGCGGCAGCAGCCCCGCTCCGGGCCACCTCGAGAATTGCCACCAAGTGTGTGTGTGCCCAGGGAACTCGGCCTTCCCAGCGGGAGCACGGCCCGCCCGCGTGTCCTTATCTGTAGGAAAAGCGCGTGGGACCTGTGTAAAGGACACAGGTAGACAGGACCCCTCAAGGAGCTGTCTCAAATGGGGTAGCCACAAAGGGAAGATGGAGCACGTGGGTGGTGACTCAGAAATGCAGTAAATAGCTTACCGATTCAGGAGCTGTACTATTTCTATGGGGCGCTCTCGTTAAAACACCTAGCATGCCCGGCGAGTGGTTCCGCACCGGCCTTGACCTTGGAACTCTCCCACCAGGGCATGTGGCCTTGACTGGAGACATTTTAGGTTGTCATGGCTTGAGGGAGGAGGGCTGCTATTGGCATCCTGTGGGCAGAGGCCAGGGGTGCTGCCAGGACGCCCGCCCCCCCACCCCCACCCCCACCCCCACCCCCCCAGTAGCCCAAAATGTCGACAGTGCCCTGGTTTAGAACGTCAGCCCTAGCCCAGCCTTGAGATGAAATAAAATGGTCTAGGGACTAAATGCCCCCTCTGAAAGGTGGGAGCCCCCGGCCTACCACCCTGAGGGCTGCAGGCCTGCCAGGCCCACCATGCTTGCCAGGCTCCGGGCACGGAGACCCTCATTGATCCCGCATCTCCTAGGTTTCTGTGCTGCAGAAATGTGCATGTTGCCTCGGAGGGGAAATTCGTGAGAGAAGCAGTATCTGAACATTCTCAACAATTTTTCCCCTCGGAGCCGAGAGAGCTTTTCCAGGACAATATGACTTTATATTCCTGTAATATAATGCAAAAGTGATTGTTCTTCTCACTTTCCAAATAAACACATTTTCCAGAGCATTCTTCCTGACAGCTAGTTGGTGAGGGAACTAGATCGGAATCGGTAATCCTGAATCCCTTTTTTACTTTTACAAAATGAAAACAGCTCTTTTTTTCCCTACTGATAAAAATGATACATGCACATTGTTTCTCAAAAAATTCAAACAGTACGGAAAAACATAAGGAAGAAAAATAAAAAAAAACTACCCAAATCCCTTCCCTGAAATAAACAAATGCAGACATTTTGGCGCACCTCCTCCCAGCCCTCTCCCCGCCCGCGGGCTGGCACGTTTCCCCCACTCTGTGTCGCTAGGCTTTGTCACCCAGCAGTGCTGGCTCCGTGCGGCACGTCTTTCTCCGCTGTGGGCACCTCCTGGGCACTGCACGATGTTTGGAAGCATCCTTGGCCTCTGCCCACGAGTTGCTCGTAGCATCTCCCCACCCCTAAGCTGTGACAACCAAAAATGTCCCCTGGAAAGCAAAACTGGCCCCTAGCTGAGAGCCGCTGAGGTAAATGCATCACGTACCTAACTGTCCTATGTATACCCGACGTTGGAGTGACAGGAAAGAGCGAGGCTTATGACTTGTGTGTCCTTTGGTTTTTAGTGTCAAGAGTTTGGGGTCAAGGCCCAGCTCTGACATTTACAAGGTGAAAGCTTTAGGTAAATTATTTGGCTTCGCTGAGCCTCAGTTTCCTCGTCTGCAGACTGGGACACCGACCGGACATCTGTGCCAGGAATGGCCCCATGGGCCCACACAAAGGCTGCGCCTGGTTGGTCTTGCTGCGGGCCTAGCCCTGTGCTTCCTGTAGTGGGGACCCCCAGACCAGAGGAAGGCTGGCCCCTGCCGGGGAGGGGAGGGGGGCTGCAGGGTGATCTATTCCAGG
Organism: Pteropus medius; assembly: GCF_902729225.1. NCBI lineage: Eukaryota > Metazoa > Chordata > Mammalia > Chiroptera > Pteropodidae > Pteropus > Pteropus medius. The sequence continues at coordinate 24,893,901 of NW_024342471.1, forward strand.
CACCAAGGCCCGAAGCAGCAGGGGGCCTGGTCCAGACAGCTCCCGAAGCTGTTTGTGGGCTTCGTTTTTTAATTCAGTTCTTTTGGAAAACATAAGCACAAGCCTGCTTCAATCTGGTGTGCTAGGTTGTTTGTTTGTTTTTTTTTCGTGTAAATTTTGGTTCTTTCGAGCTTCTGAGATCAGTTGGAGGTTTAAGCGAACTGGTTTATTCCATTGGGGAGCAAATTGGAGCGGATGAGTCAACGCTGGGCTCGGCCGAATTTTGCCAGGTAGCGTGTGGTTTCAATGCTTAGTGACAAAGAAGAGGGCCCGAAGCCTCATTCCTCGCCGTCCCTACCCCCCTCAAGTCCTGCCTCCATTTCTGCGTGGACTCCCTCTCCACCCCCACTCGGGGCCATGGGTGCAGGAGGAAGGGCGCCCCCTTCACCGGCCCCCCGTGGTCTTGGCTGAGCCTGGGCTCCATACAGTGATCCCCACACGCAGGTCCGACTGTCTCCATCCCCCTCTTTCACGCCTTCGCTCGCCGGGAGCGTCAGGATAACAAGCACGATTCCTTCTGTTCTGTCCCCTCGTCCCCTGTCCCCCGTCCCCTCGGCCTGGCCTTCCTTGGCTCTCTCCTTTAGGGCCTTTGCACATGACGCCTGCCCCATGCTGGGCCGTGGCTCTGCCTCCTCGGACCTCAGCCCTGTGGCTTCCTGGGCAAGGCCCCAGCACACCGCGTGCACGGCCCTGTGACAGGTGCTTCTGTGACTGCACGCCCAGCATCTGCCTCCTGTTCGGCCGGAAGCCCCCGGAGGGCTGGGCATGTCTGATTTCGTTCACTGTTTCCCCAGCGCCTCTCACAGGGCAGGACGGAGTGGGGGAGGGGACGCTTCCACCTTGGAAAGCTGATTTCCTTTTATCTTCAGCGCCCTGGCGTTCTCCATTCAAGGGGCCCTGGGCGGGGGGCTCCTGGCCTCCCCCTGCCCTCCCTGGGCCGAGGTGAGCGCCTCCCGTCAGCGGCCCGGGCGATGCATCCATCAAGCCACCTACGAGGGTGTCCGCGGTGACTCAGCGCTCCCTCAGCATGGGTGACCAAGTGGCCCGCTCCGGCCTTCTCCAGGAGCCGTAATAGGGGAATTACGTGGGGCGTAATTTATAGTAGAAATCAAATGGACATTAATTCTGGTGAGTCACCCATGCGGAAAGGGCACCGGCGGCTGTGGCCGCAGGCTGCGGTCGCGGAGGGCACCGTGTTCATCAGAGGCGGAGGAGACCCGGCCGTGGTTCCGGAAGTTAGGGCGGTGGGGCGGGCGCTGGCATCTCAGCCCCTCTTGGTGGCTGCAGTCACGTGTCCACACCATCCTGAGCTACCAAGCTCAGAGGGGACTTGGCCTATAACCTGCCAAGCTCCCTCATTTTACAGATGGGGAGACACCGAACTCAACTCATCACCTGTCTTGCCCGACACCGCCCCTTCCCGGCCCTGGTCACCCCGCCCACGCCCTCCATGTCCCCACTGCACGGACCTCGGCTCCGGGGTGCCGGCCCGCCCCTGCACTCTCCTCCCACTGCCACCCACTCCCTGGTCCGGTGCTGTCACCTCTCGAGGCGTGACTCCAACAGCCTCTTTGTCTCCCCACTTCCACCCTGGCCACGAGTGACAGTCCAGAAGGAACTTTCCAAAATGCAGTCTGGATTTTCGCTCGTCTGTGAAATGCTTCCTGGCTGTCCCCTGCCCCCTTGGTAAAGTGCAAGCAGCTGCAGGGGTCGGGGTCGGCAGGGGCGAGGCCTTCCCCCACGGGCACACTTCCCTTCTGTGTAGTCACCTGGCTACCTCCTGCCCATTCCATGCGCATGCCACCTCCTTCAGGAAGCCCTCCCTGTTTCTCCCCTTGCTATTCGCGTGGCTGGGGTCTCTCTCAGCAATGGGCTCTAAGCTCCACGAGGACAGGCGCATGTCCATCTCATCCTCCCGTGTCCCTGGCCCGCAGCACGTGCACTTATGTCTTTTCAGACTGTCCACAGGGAGGGTCGAGCAGTGACCGGCCCCAGAGAGCTGGCGATGGCGCTGGAGCACCCCTGCCATTCATCCTCTTCGCTGGCCTTTCCAGGCCTCTTCCCAGAAGGGAGCTGGTCCTCAGGGAAGCTGAGGGGGGCCCTCGCTCCGACCCACCTGCCCGCTATGGAACCTCTCCAGTCCTTGGCAGCAGGCCGTGTCCTTCAGGCCCAGATATCACAGCTAGATGCGAAGGAACAGGCCACAGATGGCTTCCGCTTGCAGGAGGGTGCGAATACCCGGTCCACGGGCCCCCTGCCTGGCAGGATGGCGTCAGGCCCAGCTCACCTTGGGTTGTGAGAACATCCTGCCTCGTGAGGAAGGCGAGAACGTCCAGGATGTGAGGAGGGATTAGGGCAGGTGGGGCCGCCCCAGATCTGCTTTACCAGGGGTGTGCTCTGCGCTTTCTGCAGCTTGTGGAAACCATGGCCGGCGGCCGGGAGAGCTGAGCCCCACGGGGCCTCAGGGCATGGGGACAGGCTCTGTGAGGCGCAACCCAGCCACGGAGGCTCTGGAACTAGTGATTCTGGCCTGAGGAGGGCTGGGCCTTTCCCCCAAGATGTCCCTGGTGCACATGGTCGCTTCCAGGGTGAAGAAAATCCGCCACCCCTTCCTGTGTCCCGCCTCAGACCCACCGCCCGCCCCTCTGCCCGTCTTCGGTGCCAGCCAAAGGCCCAGGCACCTCATGGACACTAACTTCCCCTCGTAAGGGACAGTCCTCTCTCACTTCTACCTGGATGTTGGCTGGGCACCTGCTGGGCACCAGCACACCTGGGACCTGGGAGAGGAGAGACCCCTGCCATGCAGCCTGCATTCCGCAGAATGGGATCCCGAGCACTGAAAGGAAGCTTCTGCTGTGGCGGGGCAGAGGAGTTGGGGTGGGGATGACGGGGTCCGGGGCCGTGTGGCAGTGCACCAGGGCGCCATTCACGCCCGGCCTGGCTCCTGCAGCGCCGAGCTCTGCCCAGCAAGGCCCGTGCCTTTGTTTCTGTTTCTCTCAAGGCCGGGCCACCACTGGTGACATGTGCACACCTATGCTTCAGATAGAGTCGTTTAGGAATAGCTTCAGGTTTACAGGGAAGTTGCCAGGCGGCACAGGTTGTGTGTGCCTGGCTGCCAGGTGGACACGTTCTCACGCACCGAACTCCGAGCGCCAGTCAGGTTTCCCCGTTTCTCCCCAGCGCCCTTTTCCTGTCCCAGGACCCCATCCAGGACACCGCGTGACATTTAGTCTTTCCGGCTCCTTAGTCTTCTCTTGGCTGTTTCTCGCATTTTCCTTGGTTTCGATGGCCATTCTGAGTGCTGGTAGGTACTTTGCCAAATGTCGTGGGCACTGTCGTCACGTCCTACCAGAGTCCACCACGCGACCCGAGTCCTTGCGGACCGTGAACCCTGGCCCCCTGGCTGGGGCACGGCTCCCTCTTCTCTACTGTGATGTTCACTCTCCTGCCTCCCTGTGCTTCCCCCCCTCGAGCGACGCCTGCGTGAACTCTCTGTAGGAGAGACTTGTCTTACTTGGTGCCTCACAACATCGTGACACATGGGGCCTGCACGACTCCCTTGGTCACGCTGCTCTGGTCCGGGTCACTGGCAGCTTCCAGTGGCTCCCGTGTCCTCTGCCACGCCCTGTTACGTGTTTCTGAGCACCGCTGTGCTTTTGGCCACCACGCCCTGCCCCACACTCACCTCCCGGTCCTGGGCACAGAGGTGAGCTCTTTCCCACGGAGCCTGGCTCCTCGGATTGGACAACGCTGCGAGAAACCCCAATCTGAGCGTGGGGTGCCTGTAGCCACGGGGGCCTCCGGGGGTGTCATTGCCCCCAGCCCTGGGCAGAGGCGGGAAGTGAGTCCACACTCTAGCCCGTGGGTGTGCCCTGGTCCAGGACACTTCCTCTAGCTGAACCCTGGAAGGGCACAGACTCCCGGTACGTCTGCGCTGCCCAGGGTCCTGGAGGTCAGGCCAGGTGTACGGAGGGCAACGGGTCACGTGCTAAGTATATATTTTTTTCTACTGAGCAAGTCAAGGTAAAGTCTGTGTAAGCTAATTGTGCACCAGTGGTTCTCGGCTGGGGGTTAATTTCCCCCCAGAGGACACTGGGTAGTGTTTTGGAGATATTTTTGGTTGTTAAAACTTGGGGGGTGGGGATGGCATCTTGTGGCTGGAGCTCAGGGATGCTGCTGAACATCCTCCAGTGCACAAGACGGCGCCCCACGGAGAATGATCCAGCCCAAATGTCAATATTGCCAAAGGTGGAGAAGCTGGGGACACAGATGCAAATGGGGGAGGGAAACACTGGGCTGGGGGCCTGTTTCAAACACCCCGTTTCCTCTCCTGCACCACCTCACCGTTCCACACTACTGATCGCTTCTGAATACGCTGCACAATTAATTCCTGGTTCTCCTTTGCGGCCTTCCCCTCCCCACTGGAGGAAACGCCACACGAAGGGGACACTGCCTCTCGTGAGCACACCAGCGTACCCCAGCCCTGCAATGGGGCCACGGTGCCCGCTGGGAAGGGGGGTGGCGGAAGCCTCAGGAAGTAAGGTGGCAAGGACAGTCGTGTTTTTCCAAAGCAGAAGGAAAGGTTAGGGGCAAGAGACATGGGTGGCAGTCGGCGTTACAGGAGCTGCCTCACCTTCGCCCTGTGCCTGCGTCCTGGGTGCGGGCAGCACTCGGCAGGGGAAGGGCTGGGCGGGCCAGGCCGGGCGCTTGGCCGCAGACCCTGCCAGGCTCATTACCCGCTCTCGGTGTTTCCAAGGCCAGACCCCAGTAGCTTTGAGGCTTTCCTGCTCCAGGCGCCATCTGGTACAGGGCCTCGTTCTTGATTCTGATCTCTTGGCCTCCTTGTCCCGTTCGCCCAAGGCCTTTTCTGACCGGTACCTCAGGAGGGGACTACCTGAGCCTGGCTGGCGTTAACTATGGAGGCAGGTAGTAGAGCGGCTGGTGGCTTCCTGCCCAGCCATCTCTCAGAGCTCAGCTCCCAAGCGTGTCCCAGTGACAATCCCTCGTGCCCCCAGCACAGTGCCTGTGGACCTGGTGCCTTTCCTGCAGGGCTGGGACCCAGACGCGCCCCCCTCGGCTCCCTTCCCTGTTGAGCTGGGCCAGACCCTAGGGGTCTGTGCGCTCAGTGTCCCAGAGCCCCCAGTTCTGTCAGCTCCGCACGTGGCGGCTGCGGTGGAGTGGAGGTTCGGTGAGGGGCTGAGCTTATCAGCTCGGATGGGTCCCTTCGCTCCGCCGGGAAGGAGGTGCCCCACCTTTGCTTGCACCCGCACGCCGCCTGCGCGTGCGCAGAGCAGCCCCGGACCGTCAGGCGGCTGCTCTGCACTGTGACTCTGGCCCTGCGTCGCCGTTTTCCGGTCCTCAGGGTCTGGATCTTTTGGCTCTGTTAACCTAAGTGCCCGCCCTGGATGAAGTGTGTGAGAAACCAGGCTTGCCCTCTGGGGTGGTCTGCTGGGGAAGGCGGGCATTAAGAAAGCGCGCACACCACTCACTGCGTGCCGTGCGGAGCGCCACGGGGGGAGCAGGCTGTAACGAGAGCATGGCAGTGGGGGCGCGACTCGGCCCCGGGTGACGGTGGGTGTGTCAGGCTTTCCAGGGGGCCCCAGAGCAGCCATGTGTTAGAAGCCAGCGGAGGATGAGGGAGCAGGCACGCACACGCTAGCTGCTGGGACTCACGCACACGCGGAGCTGGGCTCCGTGCACAATGAACAGACGTCGGCTCCTCGTTGTACAACTTTATTAGGCACCTGCTGTGTGCCGGGCACGGGGACAGAGGCCGGAGAACCTACAGCTGGCCAGGAGCTCTGGCCCGTGGCCTTGGAGCTCAGTCTAGGTGGGGAGGGTGGCAAACAGGCCACCGAGCACAGAGACAAAGGCGACGGGGGCTATGCCACCCAGTGAGGGCTGGATGGGGCGGGGGAAGGCCAGGCCCGGGTGCAGGTCTGCAGGCAGCTGTGGGCTGGGGTGTCAGGGCCTTCTGGAGCAGCGGGTGCTGTCGTCCCGGTGGTGGGAGCCACGGGAGGCCTGGGTGGGAGTGGAGCAGGCCACGCTGCTCGTCCCGCCTGCCGGCCGCACAGCCCGTGGACGCAGCGTCCTCAGAGCCTTCGGGAAAGCCTCCGCCCAACCCTCTGAACCAGCACAACAGGGTTGAGGGAGGCCCTCAGGAAGAGTCCGCCATCACATCCCACATGGGCTGTGCCTGCCGCGCCCCTGCCCGGCGTCATGCTGCGGCTCCGGGTCCCTGCCCCCTCCCCTCCCAGCCCTGCCCCACACGGGGGCCTCTGGCGGTCCCAGCTGGACACACACGTCACAGGACACTGGCAGTGCCCCTCTGCGCCCCCAGATCGTACATGATCATGGACCTTCCTCAAAGACCCCTGTTCAGACGGCACAGTGAAACCGTCCGCAGTCCAAAGGCAGCTCCGTTCACCCTGCACGGGGCCCTGGCAGCAGGCTCCGGCAGTGTGGGAGGAACTGCGTCCAGCTCCGTCGTGGCCTCGGCACTGACCGCGGCCTTGACGTTTTGCCTTCCAAAGGCTTCTCTGGGGGTGGGGGTCTGCCCCACCCTGGTCTGGGTGGCAGGTGCGTGCCAGCGACGTGCTCTGTGTGGGGCCCAAAGGAGCGTGTGTGAGCAACTGCCTAACTCAAAAGATGCAGCAATGGGACCCTCCTCCCACCTGATTCTGAACGAAAGCAGTTACCCAGACACGGGCCGTCAGCTCCCTCCTGAGCAAGGCCAAGGCTGCTCTCCCTGGTCACGAAGCCCCAGGAGGCCGCCTCACCGTCGGAGGCCTGTGCTCCCTGTGCCCGCCAGCCCTGACGGCCTCGCCGCCGATGGAGATTCCCGGCTGGCGGGCCTGGCCAATGACAAGTGTCAGCATGAGCCGGGACAGTCGGCCCGGTAACGCTCACGGTGGTGCGAAGGAAAAGCATGAACCCAGCCGCTGCCGACGGGGCATCTGAGCGAGGCCGCGACAGGGCGGCGTGGGGTTCGGGCGGCTGAGGGGGCAGCGGGCCACACATCTACGCAGTGCAATGCCCCGGACAAGCGGCCACTGCGTGGATGGGCCCAGGGCCACCTCAACCCAGGTCTCTGCCTTCAGCAGGCTCATTTATTAGGCAGCAAGTCAAAGCAACTGCTCCATGGAGTGGGTGTTAATTTTTGATGGCCTGGCGTTTCCTGCTTATTTGTCACCTAATACAGTGTGGCAGTTAAGTGGTACAGTAAACCCTCATTTCAGGTGGCTTTGGTGGCACGGTTGCCACTGTGAAGTAAGCCACCTTAGAGAAGCCCAGTGGTGAGCCCAGAGCAAGCTCAAAGTATTCTAAGAGGCCACCTTGCTGGGCCTTATTCAAAGCCGGACGTGACTCAGCTCGAACTGGCGTTTGCAGAACACGCAGTGGAGAATCCCCAAAGACCAGGCCTTACCTCCCAACACCGCTCCGGGGAGCAGGGCCTCAGTGCCCGCCCAGGAGAGGCCGGCGCAGGGAGACTTCCAGTCAAGGGGGCTGCACGCACGGGTCTCGGGGGTGCCACACAGAGAAGTGACGGAGCTGCTGCAGGTGCCAAGGACCCTTGAGAGCAGAAAGGAAAAGGGGGAAGGGAAAGGGTTCACAGGATGAACAAAACCAGACACACACCCAACGACACGCTCCGAACACCCAAGGCCGTACCCCCACGGCCCTTCAACTTGGTGGCGGGCTTCCAATGGCCAGGACGACCTTCAGTGCGGCTCCTGCCTGCCTGCAGTGCTGGGCCGTTGCTCAGAGAGAGGCGGTCATGGTTTTGAAAACGCGGCTCCTCTCCCGACGGAGGAGAGCGGGTCACTACTGAAGGGCATCGAGGGGCGCCCTCCACGGGCTCCTAACCTGACCCTGGACAGCTCACCTGCCCCATCAGCTCCTTCCGGGGAAGGCAGGGGGCGAGAAGTCAAGCTTAGGGGAGCCATTTCTGAAGCCCTGCCAGCGGGGCAGAGGAAGGGGACAGAGTTGTGGCGCTCCTGTTCATTCTATAGAGCAGGGACAGGGAGTAGGGACAAAACGTGGTTGAATCTGTGCCTTTGTTCACGGAGAGCGATGCAGCTGGTGGAAACCCAGTCCCTACCCAACCAGCGTTACAGACAGGTAACCCTCACAGGCGACGTCACGTACCTGTGACCGCAAGGCTAGGTCCAAGAGCAGATCCAACAGGTGTCTGCAGCTCAGGGGGCCTGGGAACCCCCGCCCCAAGGGTTCAGAGAGAGGGGCCCTCGAAGCACCCTCGGCACAGTCACTGCAGCTGCACCACCTAGTGGCGAGGAGCTGGGGCACTGTGCCACAGCTTGCGTCCCCAGGGGCCTTGGTCACCCAGGGCAGGACTGTGGGGCTAGCTCCAGGGGGCCCTGGGGACATCCAGGAGACCCCTTCACAATGTACCTGCAGTGAGCACTGCCACCCACTCGCCCACCTGGCTGACCCCACTGGCCCGCTACTTCTGTCAGAGGCCTGGAGAAGTGGCTTCAGGCACCGACCTCTTAAAACCTAAAAGTCCCCAACAGCCTGTCACAAGGATGAAGACGAGCCACGTCCTTCAGAAGTGCCGGGTGGGCAGGGTGGCACGGCTGGAGGTTGGGTCACTGCCTGCCCAAGGCTCCGCGGTATTCCCAGCTGTGACAGCCCCTCCCACCACCCAGTCCACTTGCCCCAAGGCCATGTGTGCTCCAGGCAGAAAGGAACCAGCTCTGATGACAAGCTGAGGCCCAAAGGGCTGAGGAAGATTCCAGAACCACCGGCAACTCTCCTCTACACTGTCAAGAGGCCTCAAAAGGAAAGCCCGCAGACTGGACCGCCTCAGGAAGCAGACCCCGGTCCGGTCGGTCACTGTGAGCGCCTCGAGCCGCCTTGGCAAGTGCTGGGAGCCTCCACCATGCTGTCCGTCAGCGAGCCGCCTCGGGACAAGCTGGCCTCCCGCCTGGCAGTCCCCCGCAACCCGGGAGCAGAAGGAACACGAGAGAACGTGGACTCGGGGCACAGCCCGGACCCCCGTGCTCCCACCGCCCCGCTCCCCTCAGCCCTGCAGCCAAGCTGGCCCAAAGCCCAGGGCCTTTCCACACTCGCTGTGAGGCGGGCTCCGATTCAGTGCCTCGTCTCGCAAGCAGCGTTTAGGGAGGGGGGTTTGGAAAAGTGGGTTCTGGAGCCTGGCTGACCACCTGAGTTCAAATCCAGACGCCACCACCTTTCAAATCTGGCCTTGAGCAAGTTCCTTGAGCTCTCTGTGCCTCAGTTTCCCCGTAAGGCTGCTGTGAAGATGAAATGAATTAACGTAGTCATTCCCCTACGGCCTGGGATATGGCAGGCGGCGCGAGCCATGCCACATAAAGGACCCCAGAGGAGGGGCTGCCCTGGGCCAAGGCCGCGGCGGGGTCGGCCTGCGAGGGAACCGCCAGCCCCGGCGTTTCTCCCACCGGCTCTTCAGGAGAGGCGGGATCTCCTAGGCCTTCGTGCAGGGTCAGCAGCGGTTGCCGCCGCCATGGTTCCTTGCCAGGGGCCTGGACGAGCAAGATGGAAGCCTGAACCGCAGAGGACAAGGAGGACGTTCTGCATAGGAATAGGAATTAACTCAAGGGCTGCTTGCCGCCAGCCAAGGGACCCCACAGCCCCAAGAGCACCCCCAGAGCCCCCTCCCTTATTCCCGTGCTGAGAAGCCACGCCCAGGTTGCAGACCACCCTGCACCCTCGGAGCCTTCCTAACCCCACGCGGCAGTGGCAGAGGGGCCCAGAGATGCCGAGATCACCGCCGGAACCCGCCTGTGTTTCTGTTTGGGCCACCAGGGGCCAAAGGGAGGAAAAAGGTCAACTGTGCTAGCTGCGTGGGCCTGGCCAAAGCCTTGCATGAGCTCGGTGCCCCTTCTTGCACCGCCTCCTCCCCAGGCCGGGCCACCGAGTGCTCCTCCATGAGCCCAGGTCTCCCAGACCAATGTCATGGCAAAGGCAAGGAGGCCCCGCCAGGAACTCGGTGGCTAAGTGTGGCGGCCCTCTTTCCCTCTGAGATAATTATAGCCCCACTCGACTACAGGGAGAGCAAGTGCAAATGCCTACAGAGGCCAGGCCCCGCTCAGAGATGAGTGACAGGCCAGGTGGCTGCCGGCACGGTGGCGGGTTTGTGGCTCGTCGACAGGGGGCGACCGCCCCTCAGCCATGGCTGCCCGTGGACAGGCCGGCCGCAGGCCCCAGAGAGTGGGAGGCTCCCAAGGGCAGAAGTGAAATCTTCAAAGCTTTTGGTAAAATCTGATAACCAAATGTTGCGGCATCACGTTCAAACTTTTAAAAACCCCTGTGCCGTTGAAAGACAGCCTGTCTCTGGGTGCGGTCAGGCCTGGAGGGCAGTTTCCCCTGAATCAGTGTTTGCTACTAATACCCGCAGCCACCGTTTTGGGCCTCTGTGCTGGGCATTGGGTTCCTTGTCCAGCTTAACGTCCAGGAGCCCCGGCCATTCCTGTGTTTCTCGGCAGACCAGGGGATACCCTGGGGGCGCAGCGTGGATGTGGCGGGGCTGAGGGTGGTGCTTGGTGTTGGCTGACATGGGCTTGGGGATGGGGCACACTGACCTCTGAACTCTAGACCTGTCCTTGGCATCCCCACATCGTCCATCAGCCCCTGCCAGCACATGCTCAGAACCCCTCTCTGCCCTCCCGGCAGCCACCCGCCCCCGGCACTCAGGCGACCCTATTCCTTCACAGGACTCCAGGTGCCGGGCCTCTCCCAGGCGCGAACCCTGCCCCGCCCTGCCCAGATTTGCCACGGCGAGGCGCCCTCTGGCCCCCGGGCCCCTCCACCCTGCTACCAGCTGAGCTTCCATCTGGCCTGTGACATTTAAAACTATCTGCCCGGCCTTGGCACGTAGAGCCCGGCGCCCCAGCTGTTTACGTACCGCTGCCTCATTTGGCCCGCACGTGTCTGTGCTTCCAGTAAAAGCGTAAGCTGACCCAGAACGTGGGGCCATCCGAACCCTCCGTTCTGATCACGCCAACCTTAATTTGGCTCCTTCGCCAAGTGTGCTGTGAGCTCGAGCCCGTTCCTGACCCTACAAGGAGAAGGCGGGCCTGGGGGGCTTTGAGCGGCAGGGCAAGGTGTGGGGCCATCTGTGTGCCCGTGACACGGGAGCACATGCCTGAAGCATGGTGTGATGTCTGCCACAGCTGTCCCTCTGCTCCCTGGCTCCCGCTCCCACTGGGCCCCATGGCCCTGCTATTAATACAGCGCAGGGAGGCCCAGCAGCTGGCCGCGGCCAAATCTTTCCACACGGGTGGCGACAACTGCCATCATGCTGATTTGGGGTCTGCGCGTTCCAAAAGTGCGTTCTTTTAGACAGAGAGCAGCTGCCGTTTGCCTGGTTGCTGAAAATATGTCCACTTCGTGTTGGGAGTTGGGGAGGTCTCCAGTGACCAATCTGGGGGCCTTTAGAAAGAGGCCCGAAAGATGGGTGGTGGCTTTTGGGAGACTCCTGGGGTTCAGTGGAGCAAGGGGAAGGTGCCAGGATCTGAATGGTGACCTGAGGCTTCGCGGGAAGAGGGGGCAGAGGGCAGCCAAAGGGACTGAGTGGGGCTGTAACGACGTGATTTCTTTAAAAGACACCCAAAGAAGAGGTGGGCATGACAGAGGGCGCGAAGAGTGGCAGGGGCTGATGGCCACCACAGCTGTGCAGACCCGGGGCCTCGTCTCCACTCCGCTGTGCTTGGGCATGTCCGTAACAGTTTAAAAATACACATGTGAAAAAAATACCCGACAAATGTTTGACAAGGGCCTAGCATGTGCGGGGACCGCTCCTAGGCACGTCTCGGTGTGTGCACAGGGACGGGCGGTGAGCAGAGGCTTGGCAGGCTGGTCAGGAACCGCTCGGCCCGAACAGTCTCCTCTGGCCACAGCACACCTGTCCACTTCAACTGTCCCATCGCGCTGACCCATGTACTTCTTAAGTCTAGTATTTAAAAATACTACGGGCCCCGAAACCCTCCCACCAGCCCAGGAAAGAACGCGGCCGGCTCCTCTGTCTCTAGAATGCCCTTCCACTTTCCCTCGTCCGCCTTCTGCACCAGAGGTGACGAACACGTCACCCTGGGTTCCTCACGCGCTTGCTGTGCACGTTCTGGGTTCACCACGTACATACATGCTTGGTTTTGCTTTCGAAGTTCGTGAAAAGCACGCCCACCACGTGTCTGAACGCATATTCTTAGGCACAGGCTCTTTTCTAGCATCCAAACGAGAACAGAGAACGAGACGGAGGAAGAGAACTCTCCCCTCCCAGCAAAAGAGTCCCGGGCGACAGGAGAGGCCTCAGCAGTAAGGGGGCGGGGGGCTGCGACATGTGCCAGCAGGACGTGAAGGTGCCTGAGCTATTTGGGACAAGGCTCTGCCGAGGCCAAGGGCACGGGTTCAAGCCCCACTGATAAGCCCGCTTCTTGGCTGTGTCTGCAAACAAAAACGTCGAGTGACGGCAAATGTCATGGTAAAGTCAGATCAAGATGACTACATCTGTCGATTTATTATTAGGAGGCAAATGTCATGGAAAGAAAACATGCCCGAGTAATTCAGTCCTGTTGAAACTCAACAGGCTCCAGCTGGTCGGAACCAGAATCCGTCCCACCATTCCTCGGCTAAGAGGTGGCTTGCTAGATAGCATGTCAAATTCAAATCTGTCCCCTTTGACAGAAGATATGTGTCGGCACCTGCTGCACAGTACGGGGGACCCCTGTCGTCCAGACCAGGGTGCCTCTGACCAGGACCTGGGGATGAGTGCCGGACTAAATCGACATGGTGCCCAAGCTGATTCCCAGGGGACGAGGGCCCACACTGTCCGTTTGAAGACCTATGCATTGATCGTCACGTGCACTAAAAAAAGTTAGCTAGAAGCCGAGTGATACTGGCATAATTTTCCTTTAAAGTTACATTCATTTACATAAAGCAAGCAAGCTGATTCAGAGAAAGCTACGAAGTGTAGTCATAGCGTGGGAATGAGTGAAGTGGGAACGAATCTCTAATGGACTGTGAAAGTTTTCCTAACTTCTAAGACTTCTGAGTTCCGAAAGCTCCACCTCCTCTGTTACATCTTACTCATCTAGATCGCACATTCTGTGCGCGCTTCAGCGTTCGGGTCTTCACAGTAGCGGCTGGGAGACGCGGCCGCTGCACCATAGGCTTCACGGACACCTCGGATGGGGACTCGAGGGACGTTCAGTTCCCGCATGCCGGGAGGCCAGTGCTGAGCAATAACTAACCGGTGCTGCTGGAGTCGACTGGGTTGTCGAAGAGCCAGCAGGAGAGGAGGGTGTCGCCGAATCATCTTGGCCTCGCCCGGCCCCGCCCGTGCCGGCTGCTGTGCGGACCGGCTGCTGTGCGGACCGGCGGGCTTGAGAGTTGAGGGCAGGGTGTGGTTGTTTCTGGCGCCCAGACCACTGGTAGCCAGCTCTGCTCTGCATGCTCTGTAATAAGGAGCCGGCAGAACGTCAGTTCTAAAGTGATCAAGAAAAGAATGTGAAGTTGTGAACTGTCCTTTGGATGCTGTTGTCAAGGGGGTGGACATCGGAGCCCTGGGCTCGGGTTCCACGTCCGCACTCCTCGGTCAAGGAGTCTCGACTGAGCACTCTGAAGACTCGCGTACGTGCTGGTTTCGCGCCTGCGCCGTGCAGGGAGCTCAGGCCCCATCACCCGAGGCCTCCAGCTCTGGGATGCCTTCCGCCCGCGACGCCTTTGGTTGGAAACTCGTCTGGGGTCCCTGTCCTTCCGCCTCATCACCACGAGGTCCCTTTTCTGCTTCTGCAGCCCGTCCACTGAGCTCTAGGTCTTGACATCTCTGCACCTCACCTACGCCCCACACGCGGGCCAAAGGCACCTCTAAACCCGCGGCCGAGGCAGACTCATGGTTGCCTCCCACCCCACTCCACACATCAAACTCAGGGTCTCCTGTCGCCCACACCCGGCCCCTTTCCCCCCTTCTCCAGCATCTCGTGCCACGCGGGCATCATCCTTCACATCGCTAACTCCCCCTGTCCGTGTTGTCACCAAGCCTTGCCAGCTGACCTCCTGAATAACTCTCGAAGCCACTCTTACCGCCACTGTTTGTATGTCTTTCTAGAACCAACCCCCTCCCTAGGTCCAGCCACCATGATCTCTAACTTCCCCTCAAATCCTGTCCCCTACTCTATGGCCAGAGAGATTTTTAAAGCAGACGACTTGATTATGGCTCCTCCCAGCCATCAGGACAAGGCTTCCCAGTGTTCCAAGAATGTTCAAGATGGAGGGCTGCAGTGTGTTCCCCTGGGCCATGAGTCCCGCCCCTGCTCGGGGCCACGGACCCGCGGACCCCCGGCTCCCTAACACACTCTCTCCCTTCCAGCAGAAGGCCCGAGGACACATGAATCCTGCCCTGGAACCGCATCACCTGTCACCCTCCGCTCACAGCACAGTGGGCACGTGTCACTTTCTCAGGAAGGCATTCTGTGGCGTGCCCAAGTCTGGAATAGTTCCCTCCACTGTGCACTCTGACAAAGACACGCTCCTCTGCCGGCATCCTGGCTCGGGCTGGCACGGGACCCTCCTTAGCACAGGGACTCGCTGCTTCCAGATGCCGCACTCGATGCGCCGAGCGGAGAGATGGAGTCTGGCTGCGGCCGCCGTCCCATTCCTGGTGCCCAGCTGTGCACGGCTGCAGTGAAGTTTTGTCGATTAAACTACAGCTTCTAAGGTCTTCCATCAAGAGGCCACTAACAACTGGAAATTCATATACACCAGACCCAACGTGACTGGCCTCCCCAACTTCACGTTAGGTTCTTTCTGCCTCGCTGGGCTCCTCCCTGTCCCCACCACCGCTCTCCTGCCCCGACCTTTACCGCTGCCACCACCACCACCACTAACACCAACACCAACGACAGTGGCCATCAGCTGAGCTGCTGGTGCAGTGTTCGCTTGTTAAGACCATTACTAGGCACTTTCTATCTCTTTGCATATTTGATCGGCTCCCCAATCCTGGAAGGCAGGGTGTTTGGGGCCCCAGAAGGACCTTACTTTGCAGCTGAGGGGACAGGGGCCAGACAGGGATTGCCCGCGGTCGGCTGCGAAGCAGGGGCGGGCGAGGTGCACATCCAGGCCCGTCTGGCCCCAGGTCTGGCTTTGCACTTCTCACCTCCAGCCTTTGGTACCTACCATCTTGTTTCTTTTTTTTTAAACCCACCTAACTACTGTCTGAGAGATGACATTAAAAGAAATCCATTTGGAAAAACAATGAGCCCCCGCCCCATTCCCCACCATCCTGGTCGTGCAGTGACACGGCGAAGAGGGGTCGCTCTCACTCTCAGAGAGCACGGCGAGACACTAAGGAAAGGTGAAGGAACAGCAGAAAGACGAAAGAAGGGATTAAAAACATCTAAGTGACGTGACTGACTAGAATGCGAAAGAATAAACCAAAAATTATTTTAAAATAAAAAAGTAGTCCAGAATTACCAAATACCGCAAAATTGTATCGTCCAAGAGGAAACAAGTTTTAAGTTCCTGATTTGGAGATTTCAGACTGTACTAAAATTTCAAAAGAAATGTGGGATGCTGACCTGGGGTTGCCAACTGTGTTTTGTTTTGTTTTTAATGCTACTAAGTAAAGTTGTTTTAAAAGACTAAAGTTTTTAAAAACTCTTTTAAAAAAATCTTCTAACGGCTTAAAACAAAAAACCCAAATTACTACCTGTTGTCATTCAAAAATAAGTGACAGTGAAATACTAAAAGGTAGGACGCTCATGCAGCCTCCACGTCAAGCACAGTCCCTTCCGTGAGTAAATGGAGCCCGATGGGAAACTCACTACTTCGTCTTCATTCTTCACAACTCACTGCGGATTGGCCTTTGGCAGCCACGAGCAAATATCTGCTGGAGCAGACTTCTGGTTGCCTCGCAAACCAGCCAGTTCAAAAAGTAGCGGAATATGAGGAAAATGCACAAAAATCAATAGCATTCCTATAAACACATAATAAATAGCCTAAAATATAATGAAAACAGAGAGCCTGTTCACAATAGCAACAGAAGTACCAAATAACTTGGGAAATATGACACACAAATCACACATCCAACTCCGTGTATGAGGTATGAGAATTACATAAAGAAAACACAAATCCTTAATAGGAGAAATAGAAACTTAAATGGAGAGAGAGATCATACTCTGGCTTACGGCTAAATGCAGAAAAGACAGTATTTCCCAACTGAATTTACAGATTGAATGCAATTCCAATCAAAATATCACCAAGGTCATTACAGAACTTGATAAAAATGATTCTTAAATTCCATAGAAAAACAAACGGGCAGACTCTCAGGACTCTGCGGTAATGTGCAGTAGAATAGAAAGCACCAGCATATCTTGAAACAGTAGAAAACAATGATTGTCAAGGCTGGAAACCGATCACAGTAAAGCACCGGGGAAGATCTGACAAACGGAGCCGGCATAAACCAGCCATCGATAAAGCACACAAGCCACATTAGGCCACAATGGTATGAGAAACGATAGGTGTGTTTCAAAACCCTCTTATCTCAATTGTGAACAGGAATTTTGGTTTCTTTTTTTTAAAAAAGGATGAAGCCAACGCCAGAAATTTCAAAGCAACAAAGATGAAGATTTCTTGACAAAGATTAAAGATTTCTCTTTAATTCCTACGTATTTTTCTAGGGTCATCGCCAGCCCGCCATTCCTTCGTCCGAGGCACAGTCTGGAACCCGCTCGCTGCCTCTCCTGTCCACGCGCGGGCCCCACGGGACCTCTGGCCTGTCCTTGAGTCCTCACTCCCCGCACTGTCCTCGGGCGGTTACGACTGGGAGAAACAACAGGCTTCCCGACCTTCTGCGGGGAGGGAACGGCTGTTTCATGAGGCAGTTTCTAGACCGGCAAAGAGAAAACTCCCAACTTAACATTGACTTTCAGCCAGAACAGCGGGTGGAGGAGGAAGGGGCCGGAAGTCATCACCGACCTTTAATGAGTTTTCATGTCTGACTTTGGGAAGACCTGTTCTTATTGTCCTGGTGTTGTGACGTTTTTCTCTCACGTGTTGGGTGCGTGCCTAGCCATGGGCCCTGTTAGGATCTGTATCATTTGGGGACTGGAGGTGACCAGTCGGTCATCCGGCCCAACATCTCAGGACCCTTAAGGGCCAGGGAAGAAGAGGTGGGCAGAAAAGGCCTCAGTGGCCCCAGGCGCAGCCCCGCCCGGGGCAGAGGGCGGGTGGCGGGCACGGCCGAGGGGCTGCTGATGACAAAACGTCGCAGACCTGTCCCCACACACCTGACCGGTCAACAGTGTCCCGCAACCTGAGGGAGCCAAACACCCTGACACCTGTGCGGGCAGAACGGGTCTCACCGGCCTGCCTTCTGGAAAAACAAAGCCAAGTGCAAAAAACAAATACCTTGGAACGCTCTAACTCAGAGCCGCTCCGGTGCGCGGGCTGATTCCCGCTACCCGCTGGACTGATTACGGAGCCGGAGCCATTTGCCTGAAGATAATTGCCTCAATTCCCCACTTCACTCTGCACATATAGAAAGAGGCCCCCTCCACCAGAGCCTCAGTGACTAGACATGTAAAATTGGTCTAATCATATTCTGAAGAGCTCGAGCTGAGAGGACGCGTGCCCGAACCTCGCCACCGCCCGCTCCCCGCCGGCCGCAGGGGTGAGTCAGCCTCGCGGAAGAGAAAAACAACCCTGAGGCTGTCAGTGCTGGGGGCAGGGGAGCCGGACAGAAGCTGCCCCCCGCAAGCCGGAGGGCGTTCCAGGAGCTGAGGCGGCCTCTGCCATCGGCAGCCGCAGCGTTTCTGCCCACCGCCCGCCAGCTACAGCGCTCTGGGCTGCAGCGGGGAGGGGGCGCCTGGGCTGTGGGCTTCGTTGGTCACTGATGTCTCCGCTGGCCATGGGGTGCCCTAGACAAGCTAAAGTGTAAGTTGGGACCAGGCAGATGGACAGAATCCAGCCCCAACCTTCAGACAGGACAAAGCCTGGCAAACAGCCAGGGTCCGGAGGGTAAACCAGGGGCCACACGACAGCGCCAGGGCCAAAGGGAACAGGAGGCACCGCGCCCAGGCAGGACCTGTGTGCCCAAGCTTTGCCTGAGGGACCTTCCAGATGCTTCCTGTTGGATCGGGAGCCTAGAGACCGCTCCTCCCGCGGCAGAGGGAGGGAGGGAGGCGTTGGACGGTGGGAGAACCTGCTCAGAGCACAATGAAGGGAAAGGCTGCTCCTGGGGAGACAGCCACTCGCGGCCTGTACACAGGCGCAGGCTCCACTCACAACCCCGCTCGAGGGGCACAGCTGGAGCATTGTAATCCCAACAATGGCCTAGACGGAATCCAGCCATGGTAAAGAGGCGATTATTTCCCCCTATTGTTCGCTTTTGGCTCTAGGTAGCATTCCCCCAAAGTCACAAAATCAGGAGCCCAGGGTTGCCACCATCTCTGCTGATGAGATCAGTCCACATCGGTGCAGTATGAATAAGAGTGAAGCTGCACCCCGGGGAACCAAGCCAAATGCCTTCCTGCGCCTAGACCCCCGGGGGGTGGGCGGCAGGGGCGATGCCAGGTTCTCAGTGGGGCAGAGCCTTTCTGGTTGATTGCCACAGTGGCAGGGGGGCAGGGGGAGCAGCACTTCAAACTCTCGAATTCGTTTCTACCCAAAGGGACGTTTAAAAGGCTCTCCATCTCCAAAAGCAGCCCTTGACAACGACTGTCCAGAAAACACGCTCGAGAAGGGCGATCGTGCCCACTCGCCTGGCAGAGTGGGACCAATCTTTTACCTTGTGTTTCATCTTGGAAAATGTGTTGGTGTCTATGGGACCCGTGACAACAGCCTAGCCAGCCTTTTGGGACCTCATGTGATTCATCTCTGTCTCCCCAAGTGACCGGCACAGGGCTTTGCACACAGTAGGCACACAGGAGCAGGTGAATTGAAAGCAGTCTTCTCAGGAACTTTGGAAAGAAACGAAAATCTCAAAGTCAACTTCCCTCCCAGGTTTCCGTACCTGGTGCAGGATTCATTACTTGACACCTGCTGGCAACCCGCTTTTTAATATTTGGGGGCATTTCACATCAATATGCGCGTCATGCTGTTAGGTGGCTGGGGCTGTTCTCTCTCAATTGCCTCCATCTCCCCACAAAGCCTGGAATAAAGTGCTGGTTCCAGAAGTGACTCAACGCATAACTGCCAGGTAGCCAATATCATTTTCAATTTCCGAGGCAGCTCCGGGAGCGGGGGCAGAGGACTGATGTGACAAACACAGATTTGACTAGTTTCTTTGCTTCAACAAGTGAGTGGGAGCACGGAGGCTCGGAGCCCTACCCTGGTTAGGGGAGTCCCACAGCAGGCTGCTGGTTCCATCCACATACACCTGTTTGCTCATGTCCTGAAACTGCCACCCAAACATTCCTTCCTGTCACTGAGCCACCTGCACTTGCGAATGCTTCTAAAATAGAAGCAGAGTGGAAGAACGTGTCCATCAGCACAGCCCCCAGCCCCTCTCCCAAGGCCTCCGCATGCCTTTCATGGATTCAGAGTCTGAGCTGAAAAGAACTCGGGGGCATCAAGTTCAAACCCGGCCTGGCTCATGAGTCCTATGGAAAACATCTCCAATATGTGGTCATCTGTCCTTTGATTTAACACCGCTTCTGTCAGAGAGCCAACCACCTCCTGATAGCCATTCCATCGCAGAGCCCTAATTTTTAGAATATTTTTCCTTGGGCTGAGCTGAAATCTGCCTGTTGCTTAACTACCACCCATAAGCTCTAATTCTGCCCCCGGGGCCACACAGAAAACATCTTAATGCCTCTTCCACAGGACGATCTTGAAGGGGCTGAAGACAACATTCTTCAAATTCATTCCAAATAAGTACCTTACTGTACGAGACTGTCAGGAGCTGGAAACTGCGCCTTCCCGTCCCACAGGTCCCCCCGCCCCCACCCCTAGGCAGAGCCCAGCAGGTGATCCGCGTCCACACTCTATGTACCAGCGACAGACACAGCCATGTTCCTCAGCCTGGTGACAACCTGAGGTCGTTCATCACCCGCTCGCTCCCTTTTGAAATTCTCTCTGCAGCAAGCACTCTTTAAACTCTCGCACGCAATGCATTTTAAAGAGCATTTCTGTGCAGATCCGTTTGCTCGACCTCGGCTCTGAGCGCGATGGAACGGCCTCTCGGTGTGGTCTCAGTGAGTCGGAGGGATGCCAGAATGTACCTGTACATGTGCACGGTGGGCGCTCGACGACACAGTGTCTCGTTAAACGCTCATTTGCCGACGACGATGCATCTTGCAAAGAACATGCATTGCTAATGCAAAATCTAGTCCAGAAGTATGTATTAGGACGTGCACATTTTTTTAATAATGCAGACAATCTGAGTGTGTTTATATCAGTGGATCGGCTCTGAGCTGCCACCTCCATCATAGGCGCAAAGCACTCCTAGAAAACGAAGTACTTCCTTTACATGCACCAAAGAATCACAGCCCACCTCACTGGTGACAGCTGGCATTCATCTCCATTCAGAGGGCACTCACCAGCACCCAGGTGTTCCCAAGTTTTTTCCCACCGTGCCCTGAAAACCACCTGGACAACGTCTTTGTGCCCCGAGCACTCTCGGTGGGGCTGTGCTAACTTGAAAGCAAGCAAGCAGGTGGGTCGATGCGGGCAGAACCTTTAGAAACATCTCCCTCAGGGCAGAGCGATCAGGATTTGAGATACCCCTGTCCAGTGTCCCACAATACAACCCACACGATGACGAAGCCCTTTTGGTTTCTCTGGACGGTGTCATCATAGGGCACAGCTAGAGTTCAGCATGGTCCTTTCGGTGGGTTTGCCAAATCAATCCCACTTTATCGGACCAACCAATATCTTAATGCCACAAACTAAGTCGAAGAACACAAGATGAAAGGTAGACACAGCCGAGAAGCAGGTCAAGAACGTTCAAGAACACCCACAGCCAACACGTAGAAACAAAACCCCAACACGTCGAAAGCAGTTGCTAAACTCTGAGGTCTTAATTCTGGGTTTGGTAGCCTGCGTGCAGGCACGGCGAAGGTCTGAGGATGAATCCCACCACGCCGAGAAACAGCTGTGGGTGCGTGACTTCAGCCACCGGGAGGGACCGCCAGGCGGACGACCTCCAAAGGGAAAGCGGGATTACAGGAGGTCGAACCCCTTCGCATTTAACCCACGCTGACTCCAAGACAAAAACACCATGTGTCTCACAGGAAGCAGCCTGTAGGCATTTCCATGGATTCTAGGAAGATGGCTTTGCTTTGAGTTACGCTACCGCTGGACTTGTCACTACGGCAAAATGGCGTTCCACGTTTACACGAGAGGGCAGACACAACACGGACACGGCAGCTGGGTTACAGACGGGGCTCCAGAGCTTCCAGAGGAGCATGCTTTCCTGAGCGAGCCCACTCCGGGGATCCCCTGCAGCAGGACATGGAGAGCCTTCGATTTTCCAGGCCCGAGATAGAGCCGTACTAATCTCTCCGTCCTTTTAGCCTTTGGGGTTCAACGACACGATCGAGGGGCGTCTAGCTGTCCCCTGACCCTAAAGCTCTAGTTGATCTAACAATTTTCTCATGTAGAAATCAAACTGGAATAAACAATATTGGTGGGTAAAGAAGGTTTCTAAGGGCTTTACCACTGACTCACAGCAGATTAATCCAAAGAGCCCTTTCTCCTTAATGTCAGGTTTTTTGTTTTTTTTTT
>NW_024342471.1:24915676-24919726 GCF_902729225.1 Pteropus medius
CAGCATCTAAAACAGAGCTTGGCATGTGCACGCGACAGATATTTGAATTAACTAATTTTGTTGAAAGTCCATCTAGCAAAGAGCTGTGAGGGGCACCATGAGGTTTCCTTGCTAGCTGACCGCCCTGCAGCAGCCCGCCGGGCGGCTGTACCCACTGCCCGTCCGTGCAGAAAGCCTGCCCGTAATGGGTGGTCCCGGCTCATTCAAGTCTGTCTTCTAGCCCTCGTTCTCAGCTAGAGCTCATGGCGGTCCACCCACGCTCGGGTCTGCAGACAAGCAAACCGTCACCCAGTCTGTGGGAACCCTCTTAGGGAAGATGCTTGTTTGTCCATGAGGTAATTATTGATTGATTGAGACTGCATGGATGGGGGGGGGATTTTTTGGAAATTTCTCAAATTACAGTCACTATAACATCTGCCAAAGGTGGTTTCATGATGAATGACCGCCTGAGGTCACCATCCTCAAACCGCTAAGCCCTTGGAAACTGCCCAGGCTGGGTCTTTAGTACCCGCATCCAGACCCTTGTCTCCCCTGAGCCTCTGCCATTTTGCGGTCCGGTTTGAGCTGCTTCGGCTTTGTTCCTTTTCCCGATCACACTGGAGAAGTTGGGGAGGGGTACGGACCCCACGGATGATCCATGCCCAGGGCCCAAGTACGCTAACCTGTGGCTCGCTCGCTCGCTCCTCGGCACCCGCCGGGTCCCCCGCCCCTCGCTTCACCCGAATCGTCTCAAACAAGGTTCCCTCCTGCCACCTGCCGGCGTGCAGGCGTCTGCGCCGGGGCTCGGCGCGCGGGGCCCGCCGGGAGGCGCCCCCGCCTCCTTACTGCACATGCCCGGCAGAAGTCCGGGCGCGCAACTTTGCAGAACCTCTCCGCCCCGTCTCTGCTCGCCTCAGTCTCCTGTCTCCTCTCCCAGGCGAGAGGACCCGCCAGGCGCCTCTCCGAGTCCTGGACTGCGGAGTCTGAGGCTTGGCGAGGGGAGCGGGGAGGAGACGGGCTTTCTGCCCACCCCATCCCTTTTTGCTCAGAGGGGCGAGCAGAGGCGCGGAGCTTTAGAAAGTTGAGTGGGCAGGAAGGTAGGTGCTCCTCTTTCTGCCCTTCCACCGAGGTGGGGCTGGGACCTCCGGACCCAGCGTCTCGCCTCGTGTAAGGTGCACCTTTCTTCCGGCTCTCGCAGCCGATGCGCATCGGAGCCGCTCTCTGCAGAGCCAGGGGGCGGGCCGGCTTCTCGGTGTGTGCCTAAGAGCATGGATCGCAGGCCGCGGGCTCCGCAGTGGCGCCGAGCTCGCCACCATCACCACGACCTGTGCCCCCCCATCGGCCGCCGGGCAGCCACCGCGCTCCTCTGGCTCTCCTGCTCCATCGCGCTCCTCCGCGCCCTGGCCACCTCCAACGGCCGCGCCCAGCAGCGCCGGAGCTTCCTTAACGCCCACCACCGCTCCGCCGCCCAGGTGTTCCCCGAGCCCCCCGAGTCTGACCCCGAGCTGGAGGAGGCTGAGCCCGAGCCGACCCTCCCGGAGTGCCTAGAGTACGAGGAAGCCTTCGACTACGAGTCCGAGACCGAGTCTGAGATCGAGTCCGAGACCGACTTCGACACCGAGCCCGGGACCGCCCCCACCACCGAGGCCGAGACCGAGCCCGAGGACGAGCGCGGCCCCGCGGTGCCCAAGCACAGCGCCGCCGGCCAGTCCCTCAGCCAGCGCCTCCGCGCTCTGGGGCTGCGAAGCCCCGACGCCTCCCCCAGGCGCACGCAGCCCAGCGCCCGGGAGCCCCAGCGCCCCAGAGAAGGGGAGGTGCCCCGGAACGAGGATCCGAGGGACCCCGAGAAGCCGAAAGAGAAGCAGCAGCGGCGCCGCTGCAAGCCCAAGCAGCCCGCGCGCCGCGCCCCCTCCCCGGAGCCCCCCGCCAAGAGGGGCCCCATCCCCATCCGGCGCCACTGATGGACGACGCCGTCCAGATTCTCCTTGTTTTCTTTGATTCAGGTTAGTTCCCGCTGCGAAACTGCGGACCTGGGGCCGGTGTGGGAGCCGCGGGAGGAAGAGGGCAGGTTAGGGGAAGGCGGGGAGACAGCGGGCCCAGCTGGCCGGCTGGGGCGTGGTGGCTGGGGCAAGCTGGGAAGGGCTCCTCAAATCTTCCCGGGGCGGGGGGGTGCGCTGGGAGAGCACCGGGAGGGCGCGGGGGGCGCCCCGGTGGGCGAGGGCTTGTTGGACGGCGGGCGCTCTTTGCGCCCCGCTAGAGACAGCCTGAGGTGTCCAGGACGCACGACCGAACCGCGGCCGCACCCCAGCTTTCGAGCTGCACACCCCAAAGCACGGGTAAGTCACCTGTTTTCTGTGCTTTTCTCCTTCCTAGAGACTAGTCTCAAGGCAGGCGGCTTTGGCGGGCGCCCGAACGTGGTTGGGAGGCGCGCGCCAACTTTCACAAAGCAGAGCAGCCTCACTGTGGCGACGCTGTTGGAACGTGCCAAAAGTAACCGCACGGGGTTGGGCGAGAACTCCGGGGACCGCGGGCTCCGGGACACTCGGAGCCCGGAGCCCAAGTCTGGTGCGGCCAACGTGGAGGCTCAGGATCCTGGGTGCCAGGGCCCCTGCGGCCATGCGCCAGTCCCGGCTGCCACCGCCAGCCTCCGGGGGCTCGCGGGGCCAGAGACCGCGGCAAAGAGCGTGCGCACCTGCCTACGCGCCCTGGAGCCACGTCTCAGAGCGGCGGGCAGGGCTCCCCTAACCCCCCGCCCCAGTACCGCACTTGGAGGGCAGGCAGAGGAGGTCCAGGAGTCTCCACGGGTACCTCTACGGGCCACCAAGGCTGGTGCTGCCGGCTTGGTCACGTCCGGGTATCTCCAACCTTGTGGCGGAGCTGGGTGCCGCTTGGCTGGAGAGGTCCTGGCCGTCTGCGCAAGGCCCTAGGGGTGGAGGAGAGGGCGGAGAGGGCGAGGCGTTTGCGAGCGCAAAGCTAAAGCAGAGAGGGCGAGCTGTAGAGGGGGTCGCGGCGATCACGGGGACGCCCCACAGTGCGCCCCCCAAAGACATCATCGGGACACCCTACAGTGCACCCCCAAAGACATCATCGGGACACCCCCCAAAGAGCGCGGCACCCGCAGAGCTGGGGAAAGGTGTTGGACCCGACGCAAGTCTTTGGGCGCCAAGTCGAGAGGGGGCCAGGCCGGTGGCTTCCGCAGCCCCGGGCAGTGGCGGGGAGGTGGCTGGCACGGGCCATTTTCGGCTCCGGTGGCGCTAAGTGTGGAATGCGTAACTTGGAGGGAGTAGTTGGGAACTGCCCCGGTGTCCGAGCACAAACCCTCCGCGACCCGGGAACGTACCTGGGGTGGGGGAAGCGTGCCCTTCTCGCCGGTCCTGGGAGAAAGGCCGAGAAGTGGCACGAATCCCCAAAACCTCTACCGATCTGGAAACTGAGCTTTTTCTGGGGCGCGCGTCTCGTTTTTGCACCAGTCTGAACTATTCTGATGAGAGTGACCGTGGGAGCAGGTGACGCGTTTCGAGGCATTAAACGGCAGTCGGGTTCTCAGACTCCTGAGGAAGGGCGCAGCCCGAAGGTGTGCACTGTAAACAGTCTTGCTGCCGGGTCCCCTCCTGGGGAGGGCTCACGGCACCCCGCGCTCTGCTGTGCGCGGCGGCTGCCGGCTCTAGCAGCAAACACCGGCCGCCGGCTTGTCAGCGGGGGCCGCCGGGGCAGCGGGGCGTGTCCCGAGTCTGGAGGCGGCCGAGGACTCGCGGGACCGTCCCGTGTGCCCTGCCGCTGGCTTGCAGGGGTGAGAAACTGCCCGAGCGAAACGGGCTCCCAGAGTTGAGATTCCTCCTGCGCGTGAACGCGACGATGTGTTCCGTTTCTCCTCTGGTGACACCTTAGCAGCCTCAGTTCACCAAGGCAGAGGTCTCCTTGGTGTGCGGGGCGTGCTCCTCAGGGTGGGGGCTGCTTTCAGAGCAGGTCGTCTGGGGGCCCCTCTTCCTGCAGAGTCAGGGTTTTCAGAGGAATCAGCATGTTGCCTCGTTGCAGGATGAATACACAAGTTTTAAAAAGGTCCTCAGTGCC